>NW_015542396.1:34254-36723 GCF_001515605.1 Sinocyclocheilus anshuiensis | reverse complement strand
TTTCCAGTCACGACTAACCGATTAATGATTTATTAGAGATTTAATTATCGAATGGCGAATTTGGAAATAATCACTTTAGTACATTCGGCAGGCAATTATACAATAATAATATTAAAATAGCAGGATAAATCGGCTGCTAGGCCACCGGGTCCGCGCCTGATTTCCACAGCAGAACGTGCAGGATTCATATATTGTCTTTTTGTGGCTTAATATTCCCCCTTCCCCACTGCTCCTATTAAAGTGTTATATGCTATTCTCGGCGGCTTCCCGTCCCATAAAAAATCCAAAAAAGATTTTTTCAGCCTTTTTTTTGTCCACAACGGCATTGATGCCACATATAAAATATGCCATAACTTAGAAACCATTAAAACATTCACAATTAAACCCCTCCCCTTCACAGTTAAGGACATTAATCTCCAAAAATTCAACCTTCTCTCGATCCCTCCTAAAATCTCCTCCCACATAGTTCCTTCTGCTTTCGTTTCATCCTTCCCCATTAAAACACCTAAAATCTTTATTTCATTCATTTCCTTAAAATTAAAGTGCCCAGTTAAAACTTCAGTTCCCCCAAATCTCATGTATACCGTTTTATCCTCATTCACTTTAGCCCCTGATCCCCTGCAAAAGTTTTGTACTATTTTCATTGCTTCCCCTACACTCGCCAGATCTTGAAGCATTAGCGTAGTATCATCAGCGTATTGAAATATTTTATTCTCTCCTCCCTCTATACCTATCCCTTTTATTCTCCCCTCCTGTTTTACCGTTAATCCCAGTGGTTCTGCAACTAAAGCATATAAAAGTGCCGACAACGGGCAACCCTGTCTAATTGATCTCGTTAATTTAAAACACTCTGTTAAAAACCCATTACATTTTACTCTCGTTAAAGCACCTTTATATAAAATCTTAACCCATTTAATAAAATTCCCTCCAAAACCAAAACTCTTTAGAACCCCAAATAAAAAATCATGCTCTACCCTGTCAAAAGCCTTCTCAAAGTCCAAACTGATTATAAAACCATCTTTCTTCTTTTCAGTAATATATCGTATCGTATCTTTTATGCTCATTGTTGTATCCGCAATGTCTCTTCCTTTAATACTGTATGCTTGGTTTGTTTCGATTATACTGGGCATTACTTCTTTTAATCTGTTAGCTAAAACCATTGAAGCATTGTGAAGCATTGTTATTGGCCTGTAATTCTTTAACTCCACTCTGACTCCTTTTATATATCAGCTTCATTAATCCCATTCCCATCCTTTGGTTCCTCCTCCCTCTATACCTATCCCTTTTATTCTCCCCTCCTGTTTTACCGTTAATCCCAGTGGTTCTGCAACTAAAGCATATAAAAGTGCCGACAACGGGCAACCCTGTCTAATTGATCTCGTTAATTTTTAAACACTCTGTTAAAAACCCATTACATTTTACTCTCGTTAAAGCACCTTTATATAAAATCTTAACCCATTTAATAAAATTCCCTCCAAAACCAAAACTCTTTAGAACCCCAAATAAAAAATCATGCTCTACCCTGTCAAAAGCCTTCTCAAAGTCCAAACTGATTATAAAACCATCTTTCTTCTTTTCAGTAATATATCGTATCGTATCTTTTATGCTCATTGTTGTATCCGCAATGTCTCTTCCTTTAATACTGTATGCTTGGTTTGTTTCGATTATACTGGGCATCACTTCTTTTAATCTGTTAGCTAAAACTTTTGATAAAATCTTCAGATCGGTGTTAAGCATTGTTATAGGCCTATAATTCTTTAACTCCACTTTGTCTCCTTTCCTTTTATATATCAGCTTCATTAATCCCATTCCCATCCTTTGGTTCATCTCACCTTTCCTAAAAATCTCATCAAATACTTCTTTTAAGATACTGGTTAAAAAAACGTTTAAAACTCACTCCCCAACCCATCTATCCGCCGGACCTTTTCTTTTGTTTAATCACTTATTGCTCTTTATTTCTTCTCTAACTTCATCACACTCTTTTTTTTTTTTTTAATCCACTTCTCCTACTCTTGCTTTTATTTGCTTCAGTAATTTCACTTTTTCTCATTCTTTTACCCCCTCCGTACAGAATAAGTTCTCATAGTATGATTTTATTTCTTCCAATATTTCCTAATTTTCTTCTACTATTATCCCATTTTTGCCCCTTATTTCTTTAATCATTTCTGCTTTTCCTCTGCTTTTCTCTAGATCAAAGAAAAACTTTGTACACTTCTCCCCCTCCACTGTATATTTTGCTTTGCTTCTTAATCTTGCAGCTTCATACTTCTCCTCTTCCATTTCCTTCAGCCTACCTTCTATTTCTTTTATTTTCTCTATGCTTTTTTCTGCCTTATCCAGTTCCTTATTTAAGTTTTGTCTTAGCTCTCTTTCCTTATTTTTCTTACATTTATTAATTAACTTGCAATACGTTATTGTAAACCTTTTTACCAGATATTTCACGTTCTCCCACCATATTCGCTTATCCTC
>NW_015542396.1:25990-33669 GCF_001515605.1 Sinocyclocheilus anshuiensis | reverse complement strand
GATTTTATTTCTTCCAATATTTCCTAATTTTCTTCTAATATTATCCCATTTTTGCCCCTTATTTCTTTAATCATTTCTGCTTTTCCTCTGCTTTTCTCTAGATCAAAGAAAAACTTTGTGCACTTCTCCCCCTCCACTGTATATTTTGCTTTGCTTCTTAATCTTGCAGCTTCATACTTCTCCTCTTCCATTTCCTTCAGTCTACCTTCTATTTCTTTTATTTTCTCTATGCTTTTTTCCGCCTTATCCAGTTCCTTATTTAAGTTTTGTCTTAGCTCTCTTTCCTTATTTTTCTTACATTTTTTAACGACCTTGCAATACGTTATTGTAAACTTTTTTACCAGATATTTCGCATTCTCCCACCATATTTGCTTATCCTCATTATACATTTAATTTCCTTTTTCCTTTTCAATAATCCCCTTTATACTTAAAACATAATATTCATTCTTTAAAACCTCTGTATTTAAAATCCATACTCCCGGGCCACTTTGCACTTTACTCCAGTCCACTTTAAAAGATAAAAACTTGTGATTGCTAAAACTTGTTTCTTCATACTTAATCTTTTCTATAAAATTCTCCACATTTCTCTTACATAAAATATAGTCAATTCTTGTTTTGCACACAAACTGTCGGAGGGGCGTGGTTAAGCATATTCTGCCCAAGCGTCAAACTGACGTCATCAGAGAAGGCATGCCATTCCAGAGCAGAAGCAAATGATCAGATTTTGTTTAAAGATTACCAAAACAAACACATTTTTTTCAGAGGATTAACTTGCACAGATGACTTGTTGACTTTAAGACTAGCAATGTGCGCTAACAAAATAAATATTGTACATTTTGATTTCATGTGGACTTTTAACATCTCAGGCAATGTCCGTGGTATGATGACAACGACAGTGGTTACATATAAATATATTTTAACTGATCAAAATTATTGCTAGGAGCAATTCAGTTGAACCCCTACCAAATTCTTTGTCCTTTGAATTGAAGGCATTTTTTAATTAACACATTTGGAAAAAACAAATAAAAGTTTCCAAAGTCTACTGTAGTCTGGGATAGATCGCGTTATCTGCCTCAGGCAACGGCAGCACGAAGCACAATGAACAATTCTTCACTTTAATACAAGTTACAACATGAATGTTGTAATTTCTGTGCCTATAAGCGGTTTTAACCAGGGAAATCATCAGTCGACACGGGGGCTCCGGAACACCTGATTGGCTCAGCACTAGAGGTGTGCAGCTTGTGTCAGTTACGTGACATTTACCTCGGGAAGATAAAACCGTCTAATCATATCGCCAAAATTATAAATACATTAGGCCTACACATTTGTGTAGAATATAAACAAGTTTTTATAACAACCATTTAAATTACTATCCCCCGGTTTCACAGATAAGGCTTAAGCCTAATGCCAGACTAAAATGTAAGTCTGGGCTGTTTCAAATGAAAGAAACTTGCTCTGACTGACCTAGCTTACTTATCAAAGAACGTATTATCCTGTGGCCAAGGAAAATACAGTCAGATTAAGATACACGGACATTAACGGCTCGCTGGACGACCGTTGATAAGGTGTAAACTATTGAAATTTGAAATCAGTTCTAATCAGGTAGACGTCGAATTTTCAGATTCGAGTCCTTTCAAAGCCTGAGCTAGAAATAAAATGAATGATTAATTCCCTTATAGAATGAATGAGTTAAATTCCTTACAGTACTACAGAACTATGGCCTAATCCTGGTTTAGTCTAAGCCCTGTCTGTGAAACCAGGCCTATATCTCAAAAATTAAGCATGTCATAATCACAAAATTAGTAAGCTTTTTATAAAAAATAAAAGTTCACAATGTAGCCTAATAAGCCTAATTTTCTTTTAATAAAACTATGGTTATGTTTTGTGCTCAAATTTATTATATTGAAAGATAATTATGATTATGATAATTATGAAAGAAAATTATTTGCTGGTATTACCTTATGAACTGTGATTACATTATAAGTTGCCACAGTGTGTTCATAATGTAATACATTTCTCATACAATAACCTATTACATTATGTGAAAAATTGTTATTACATTGAAAAATTATTACATTATGAGCTCAAGATTTTATTACGTTTTGAAAAAATTATTACATTATGTGCAGTTATTACATTATGAGTTGCTACAACATTTCGCCGCTCCGTCATTAAACACCACACTTTCTTTTTCACACTTCTTATTAAAATAGCAACTCCTTTCCCAGTTTTCTCTGTACCATTACATTGTATATTCCCATCCCATACATTTTCAAACCTTTTAACACAATAATTTTTCCAGTTAGTTTCTTGTAATACAAATACATCCACCCCTCTACATATTTCCCTCATATTTTCAAATTTCTCCACATCCATTAAACCTTGTGCATTAAACAACAACTCTTAAAAACATTAAAAAAAACATAAAATAAATAATTAAAACTAATTTCCCAATTTTCTCATTCACTTCTTTGATAATATCCTGCACAGCTCCATCTCTCACCTCTGCCAGATCCACAATTAAAGTTGCTTCCTTTGAATAAATAATCATTTTCTTTGTATCCAAGCCGTTGTCCCGTAGTGTTTTCCTCATCAAAGTCCTTGCGTCTCTCTCCCGCCATTTCCATGTTCATTTCCGTGTAATCCGTACTTAATTTAGAAAGGTAACCTCCAAAAAAGTTCCTCCTAGGCTGCTGGGAAGTGTTTGAACTAAAAAAAAAAACTAACAAAAACAAAAAAACTAACTTTAAACAAAACACAATTTACAACAAAATGGTGAACCTAGACCCACTACTGCCAAAGCACTTCCTGGTTGCTCTCTATCGCCCTTTTTTTTTTTATTAGGAAATTTTGGTCAATAAAATACAATAAAAAACACAGTTTCTCTTAAACATTCTCTACATCACATCCTCAGGGTGGTATGGCCGTAAGCGAGGGCTGCCGCAAAGAGCGGGCTATTTAAAGACCAGCCACCCTATAGGCGCTATTTAAAGATCAGCCACTCTACAGGACAGTGTATTATATAACTAGTAAAGAATACGCCAAAGCTTACAGCACCTGGTATTCCCAGGTGGTCTCCCATCCAAGTACTAACCAGGCACGCACCTGCTTAGCTTCCAAGATCAGACGAGATCGGGCGCAGACAGGGTGGTATGGACGTAAGCGGAGACTGCCACAAAGAGCGGGCTATTTAAAGAGCAGCCACTCTACAGGCCATTGTATTAGATAAGTGAAAAGCAAAAGCTTACAGCACCTGGTATTCCCAGGCGGTCTCGCATCCAAGTACTAACCAGGACCGACCCTGCTTAGCTTCCGAGATCAGACGAGATTTTTTTTTTTCCATCAAAGTACTAACCAGGCCCAACCCTGCTTAGCTTCCGAGATCAGGCGCGCACAATTTGTTTTATTATTTTTTTTAAACCCAAAAGCTTACAGCACCTGTTTTTTTTTTTCTTCACAGAAACATAAAACATCGATTCAATAATGCATTCAAATATAATACAATTTTAACATTACACATCAGTTTTTACAAATTCACTTCTAATCCATTGTGTATTTTTAATAAAAGGGTTATTTTTCCCTATCAATTTATTAAATAACTGCATCTTCCCTTCTCTATTAAAATACTCCTCTAATGTCTGTATATACTCTTCAATTTTCCTTTTAAAATGTATGCACAAATCCAGTTTTCTATTTTTCCCTCTAACTAAATTCCTTCTACACCATATTACATATCTTGCCACAGATAAAAAATATATTTATCACACTCTGCTTTTCACATTCTATGTTGACACCAAATAAAAAAATACAATTCCATTTCTGCTCTTTCTCCATTTCATCCCCTTTGTCCCCCAACAATTCTTTTACTACAGTTTTCATTTTAGATTTAAAAGACTGTAACTCTGTACATATTAGAAACATATGTAAAATCCCTTCCTCCTTTATTAAACAAACTTTACACAAAACATTTTCAGTTAATTAATCCCATTTTATGCTGTTTTAATTCTGAGAAAAGTATATTATGTCTTATACAAAAGTCCAAATTTTCCATTTTTGCATCAATATACCATTTCCTTAAATTTTTCCATAGCATTATCTTATCAAAATCATTGAACACTTTTCCCCAGAACTTTAACTCTACAGGCTCTTTAAAAACTCCTAAATTCCTAAAATACACATAAAATTCTTTCACCAAACATTGATTAAAAGAAACATTTTCTCCTTTCTCTTTTATAAACACCTTCATTTCCCCCCTTCATTTCCCTTATCTTCCTCAATTTTCTTTATCCATTGTTCAGGGATTGCTTCTTTTACCTGTTCATATTGCTTTTCTAAACTTTTCACATTTACATCCTCTTCAACCTCTTTCACCTCATCTAAAATGGCTTGAAATTGCAAAAAAAACATCTTTTACTTCATATAAAATATCTTTCACTCTCTTAAAACCAGCGTTAATCCATTGTTTAAAATACAATTCTTTCCCTTCATATAAGATATTATCATTTAAAAACAATGGTTGATTTAGCATCTCTTCTCTCCTCTCGGGCTTTATACAAACATTTATTTTGAATTCTCCCCATGCTTCCAAGACTTCTATATAAAACTCTGGGATTCTAATCATTAAGTTTTGCTTCAGTTTCATCCATAAAATATCTGATCCAATATTAATATTTACACGTGTTTAAAAACAACTTCATCATTTTTTTCCATTGTGCCTGATGTTCCTCATTTAAAAACCGTCTCACTGTTTTAACTCTAAAGCTGTTTTTCTTTCATTCTGGATCTTGTAATCCCAAAGCCCCTTCTTTTACATCACCTATTATTGTTTCATATGCAATCTTTGATGGTTTAGAATCCCATAAAAATGTTAAAACAGCTGCTTTTATCCTTTTGCTTATCCACATTGGCATCGGTGTAACTCCTAACACATACCACATTTTTGCTAAAACACCTTTCCTTTTAATGTTAGCCCTCTGTTTCCAAAAGTTTAAAACTCTCTCCATCCTCCCAATCACTTCATCCCACATCATATCCCTGATCACTTTCATTTTTTCCAATTCTCACTCCTAACACCTTTAAATTTTCTTCTTCTTTAAAAGGAAATACATTTTTAATTTTCTCCCGCTCCCCTATATTCATATACACTGTTTTCTCTGTTTATTTTTTGCCCCCGATCCTTTACAATACATTTCTAATATTTCCATTGCTGTTTTAACACTTTTGACATCCTTCACTATTAATGTTGTGTCGTCTGCATATTGATATATATTTTTTTTAATTCTTAATTTTCTCCTAAATCAACTCCTTTAATATCTTTTTCTTCCATTATTGCTAAACCCAAAGATTCTGCTACCAGATTAACACTTTTGACATCCTTGACTATCAATGTTGTGTCGTCTGCATATTGATATATTTTTTGTAATTCTTCATTTTCTCCTAAATCAACTCCTTTAATTTCTTTTTCTTCCATTATTGCTAAACCCAAAGATTCCGCTACCAGACTATATAACTGAGCTGACAAAGGACATCCTTGTCTTATTGATCTTAAAACACTAAAAGCATCTGTTAAAAACCCATTACATTTTATTTGGCTTTTTGCCCCTTTATATATAATCTTCAACCTTTTTATAAAATTCTTCCCAAAATCAAACTTTTCTAGAATTGCAAATAAAAATTCATGTTCTACTCTATCGAAAGCTTTTTCCAGATCTAAACTTATAACATATCCACTTTTTCTTTCTTCCAACATATAACTCACTACATCTCTTATACTACTTACTGTATCTGTAATATCGCTTCCTTTGATAGCATATGCCTGGTTTGTTTCAATTATGTTAGGTACAATTTTCTTTAGTCTGCTTGATAAAATCTTTGATAAACTTTTAAAGTCTGTATTTAGCATTGTTATCGGTCTGTAATTTTTTTAATCATTCTTATGTGCTCTTTTCTTATATATTAATTAATAACCCCAATCCCCATAAAATTACTTGTTTCTTCCCTTTTAAAAATCTCATCATACACTTCTTTTAAAATTGGTGTCAACACTTCCTTAAAATATTTGTAGAACTCACTTGGTAAACCATCTCTTCCAGGACGCTTTCCATTATTCAATTGCATTATAGCACACTCTATTTCTTCTTTTTTTTTATCTCCTCATCACTCATTTTTTTATCATCTAAATCCAATTTTTCTTTATTTTTCCTATTAAAATACATTTTTCTGTCATTTCAATTTTTTCTTTACTGAACAACTTTTTGTAAAATTCTGTTATTTCTTTTAAAATATCTTCAGTTTCTTTTACTATCTCACCTTTTTCTCCTTTTATTTCTTTGATCATCCCTTCTCTCTGTCTACTTTTTTCTAGATTAAAGAAAAACTTTGTGCATTTTTCCCCTTCTACTACATATTTTGCCCTGCTTAGCATCTCCCCTCTAAATTTCCTTTCTTCTATTCCTTTAAGTTTTTCTTCTAATATTACAATTTTTTGCACATTTTCTCCTCCCTCAATTAAAATATCTTTTAATTCTTTTCTTATTTCCTTACCTTTAAAATTCCTTGCCCTCTTCAACATTTTGCTAAAATCCTTTGCATATTTCCTGATTTCATATTTAACATTATCCCACCATATTCTTTTGTCGTCTTTGTACAATTGTTTTTTCTGTTCTTCTTTTATTCATTTTACTATTCCTTCTTTAAAACTAATTTCCTTTAAGAGCTCTGTATTTAAAATGCATAATCCTGGCCCTCTCTTCATTCCACTCAAATCAACCTGTGCCCATACAATTTTATGATCACTTGATGTTTCTTTGTAATAAATATTATCAACCACCTTCATAAAATCCCTTTTACATATTATAAAATCTATTCTACTTGCACACATAAAATTTTGAACTACTTGTTGCCTTGAAAATTCTCTGATACCTTCGTTTCTTTCTCCATATGTCCACCACGTCATTTTCTTCCATTATACACTTCAATTCCCTGCGCCCTCTATCTGATTTAAAAACCATGCCCTCTGCGATATCCATTTTGCTAAACACAGTATTGAAATCTCCCATTATTAAAAACTCCTTCCATTTTTCCATAACAGTCTTCAGGTTTTTTTTTAATTACACTTTTTCCTTTTCTATAACCGGTGCATGTACATTGCATAAAATGATCCCCCCACCCCCCTCTTCTATTTCCACTGCCAAACATTTCCCTTCTTCATCATTATACACTACTCGCACATCCTCACACACCCCTTATTTGATTAAGATTGCTACTCCTCTCCCTTTTCTCCCATCTCCATTGTTACGTAAAACATTCCCTTTCCATTTCTTTTTAAAATCTTTCATTAGTTATGACTTTAACTTCACTACATTTGAAAGACAAATATTGTACTTTTCACTCCACTACATTTCTATCAAGATCCTCAAAGTAGAGTCGTTAGCAGCTTTGAAAGTCAGTGGGTGATTTCTTTCTTCGCTAAAACGTGACAGACAGTTTATCAGTAATCACTCTTGTAGGGCTACATGAAGTGATTTCCCAGCATTCTTTGAGCACTGACCAGTTCCAAATGTGATATTTAATTTACAACAATTCAATAATAAGAAGTTAATATTGTGGTATATATTAGACACAATATTGTCTGATTTTGCTAAATTGTGTAAGTGAAAATATTACCTATAAAGCCACAG
>NW_015542396.1:22705-25842 GCF_001515605.1 Sinocyclocheilus anshuiensis | reverse complement strand
TTTTAACATTCTAAAAGCTCTTTATTCCAAAGATACTACAAGCTAGTCAGTGTATTCAGTAGGTGTAATGTTTTGTAAGTTGCTTCAGAGGTATTGCAAGTACAGTGCCTTGCAAAAGTATTCATACCCTTATCTGGGACAGTTGAAATGTAGCTCAGGAGCATTTATATTGCTTGCCTCCGCTTCGTCCACGGTGAAAGCCGATCCAGCGATCCACAGCGCAAAGTTGTTGTATTTCCTGAGCAACCATCACGGATCAGCTCCAGGCATGACGAAGCGGATATCGTCCTCTTTTGGAAGGCCAAACAAAGTAGTTTCGCTTTCACAACAAAGCACACAGTGCCTTCACGACATGGCGGCAGCAACAATACTACAGTGAGAATAAAAGTTACGCCTTCTTTCTTTGTGTGAATATTTGGGCGGTGTTATGCAAATCTTCCTACATCGTGACGTAGACATGTGGGGGCGTGTTAGAATGAGCCGTTTTAGGAGGGTGTGGTTGACTCTTAACTTTTATAAAGAATGCATCTTTGGATTTGAGACTTTAGTCTTTACAACTTTACAGATCTTCTTTATGCACCAAGAGCTTGTAACACTTCAAAGAGAAAAGAAAAATTAAAATCGCATCATATGACCCCTTTAACATTATACACAGATTTATAAACCTTTTGTTTCGACACTTCTTTTCCCATCCAATCATCACCACTCTGTTCCACTCCATTACATTTTCATCCCACTCAGAGGCTGATTTAAAATGTTTTCTCTCCCTTGTGGATCGTATTGAACTGTTGTTCCCTAAGCGCCTAAAACTTCTCATAAAACATCGTTTTACCCTGCTGAAAGCTTTTTCAAAATCTAGACTAATTATATACCCATCTTCGTTTTTCTCCTTCATGTACCATAGCATGTCTCTTATAGTCATTGTGATGTCCGCTATGTCCCTACCTTTTATACTGTATGCTTGATTTGTTTGAATTATGCTTGGCATTACCTACTTTAACCTGTTTGCTAAAACCTTTGCTAACATTTTTAAATCTGTGTTTAACATTGTAATTGGCCTGTAGTTTTTTAAATCTACTTTTTCTCATTTCCTTTTATATATCAGTTTCATTAGGCTGATTCTCATTCTTTAATTAACTTCTTTTTCAAAAATTTATTTTAAAAACTTCCTTTAAAATCGTTATTAGAACCTCTTTAAAACATATATAGAACTCGCTCCCTAGACCATCTATTCCTGGACTTTTCTTTTTGTTCATTTGTTTTATTGCTCTCTCAATCTCTTCCACTCAGAATGAGCTTTATTGCCAGGTATGTTTTCAAATACGAGGAATTTGTTTTCATGACAACTTTTTCACAATGGAGCCAATGTGAATGTCCCACTTTAGGTCCTGAGAGATAGTGGTGCCCAGTAACCTGAATGACTCCACTGCAGTCACAGTGCAGGCTTTCAGGATCAACGATGAGCGTAGTCGTCGCTGAAGGAGAAGATATCTGAGAATCCTCGAATACACTGCACGAACCAATGGCCGTGCAGTTTCACTGCGTGAATGAAAAGGCTTCAGTTCAGGAGAAAAAAGGCTTTTTTTCCCATATGCGTCTTAAGCAAAACGCAGTACGAGTGAAGTATCGAAAGGGAACGAGGCTGTTGATTCTCGCTTCAACATATCTCAACAACATATCTCGTTAAGCAGGGATTCAGCCAGGTCATCCACATGCAGTCTAAGTACCGCAGTCGCTTGGACTTGCACGCCTCATGCGCTGGCTGGGAAGCAACGAACTCTTGGCAAAATTGACCCTGAGTCCCAGGCACTCCAGGTGGCTGAGGAGGAGGGTTCTGTGAGATATTAATTCTGCCTCCGACTGGGCCAGAACGAGCCCGAAGGGAAGGACCGTATATTGCGGGGCCGCCTTCCGTGAACGAACGGGGGCAGACTGCTTTTGTGGTAAAAGCGGCCCGTGTCTGTGAGCGCAGCCATAGTGCGACTGGGCCAGAACGAGCCAGTCGTCGAGGTAATTGATAATACGGATTCCCATCTGTCTTAGAGGGGAGAGAGCCGCATCCATGCACTTCGTAAAAGTGCGGGGGGCCAGGGACAGCCCGAAGGGAAGGACTGTATATTGATAAGCCACTCCCTCGAAGGCGAATCCTCAAGAATGGCCTGTGACGAGGGGTTATCTGGATATGAAAGTATGCATCCTTCAGGTCCAGAGAAAAGAACCAGTCTCCTTGTGACGGGGGGCTATCTGGATGTGAAAGTATGCATCCTTCAGGTCCAGAGAACAGAACCAGTCTCCTGAGTGAATTTGCTCAGGGATCTGTTTCAGTGTAGTCATCCTGAACGACCTTTTCATGAGGGCGTGATTCAGGCGTTTGAGATCGAGGATGGGTCGGAGGCCACCATCTCTTTTGGGGACGAGGAAGTAACGGCTGTAACAGCCTGACTCGCTCTGGGCTGGAGGAGCCTTTTCCACGGCTCCTTTTGCCAGCAAACTCATCACCTTTGAGCGCAGGACGTGAGCGTCCTTGCTCTGCACTGAGGTGGGGACCTCGCCGCTGATAACCCATCTCGACACTCCGGGGATGGCCTGCCAGGCCTCGGCCCGCGTGGTGAGGGGCTGGATTAACTCGAGTGACTGGCCGCACGGGGGCAGAGCTGCTCGTATAACGAGGTGCACCGATCCCCATGTGTAACACACACTGTCAGATTAAGCACGCATGATGTGTGTAGAGGATTGCTCAAGTCTGATCGTTAAACCTGCGAGCTTGTTGTTGCTTCCTCCGAGGTAGCTGGGAGAAGAGAAACATGAGCGCGGGGAGGCGGAGGCGTGAGATCGCTCAGACCCGGTTGCTTAGTTCCCAGGCTTCGTCGTTTCTCTCTCCGAGTCTTGCTGAGAGAGGAGAAACGTGAGAGTGGGGCTGTACGGTGAAAGGCCGTCCGCGAGTGGAGAAAAGCGAGACTCGTGTTTGAGTGAGCATTCTGTCTCCGTAAGCGCGTAGCTCACTGCCCTTCTGCGGCGGATCCGAGTGCAATGGAGAGAGAGCACGCAGGCACAGTGCCGGCATAAGATCAGTCAGACCGATTGCTTGTTCCCTGACTCTGCTGTTTCCCTCTCCAAGGCTTGCTGAGGGAGAAGAT
>NW_015542396.1:21586-22556 GCF_001515605.1 Sinocyclocheilus anshuiensis | reverse complement strand
GTCACTGTAGTGGCGGAGAAGCAGGTCAGCTGTGCTGAGAGGTCCCGATTCCAGCTGCGAAGGTGTGTCAACGGCAAACAGGCTTTCAGGATCAGCGATGAACGTAGAGTCGTCGCTGAAGGAAGAAAAGAAATCTGAGAATCCTGTGGTGAGTGCCCGCTTATATAGCCAGATGCCCCACCCATTCTGGCGGGCTTCATCGCCATAGGCTCGTGCAGCTCCGCTGAAAAAGGCTTTTTTCCCATATGCGTCTTAAGCAAGACGCAGTACTAGTGAAGTATCGAAACGGAACGAGGCTGTTGATTCTCGCTTTCCCAACAACATATCTCGTTGAGCAGGGATTCAGCCAGGTCATCCACATGCAGTCTAAGTACCGCAATCGCTTGGACTTGCATGCCTCATGCGGACTACGACTGAAACTGACTTCTCTGCAACCAGCAGTGAAGAAACTGGCAGAAAAACACCAAGCAGCAGGGCTCACACTAACTTTAAAAGCAATGTAGCCAATTTACTTCGAAAGTTAAAATCATATATAAGTGGTCGTTTGTCCATTAAATTGTTTCTGTTCTCCGTTGGAATTAAGAACTCTGCTTAGTTGCTGATTGGCTGCTGTTTGCTGATTGGCTGTTGTTTGCGATAAGTTACAAAATTAAAGTTTGAATGTCAAATGTGTAACCGTTGCATTTCTTAAACATTTATATATAATTTCTACTTCACATGTTTTTTTTTTTCTCTATGGGAAACTAGTGATAATATTACAACAGTTCAGTCAAACCAAACCTGTTATTTGGCTTTCAGTGACATGCTTTTTTAAATAATATAATATAATAATAATAATAATAGTAAAATGAAAAGAAGAAAATAAAAACAAATAATACATATAGCTAATAATTGTTAAAACAGAATAATAATCCACATATATTCAAGAAAGACATTTAGGCTTTTCTTTTTTTGGTGGGTGGGGTGGGGG
>NW_015542396.1:14953-21180 GCF_001515605.1 Sinocyclocheilus anshuiensis | reverse complement strand
AGATAATTTTGTTACTTCTAATACAGAAATCAAATGACATTGTGCTGTTAAAATGGCTGCTTTGTATTGTGTTTGTGCATCTTTGCAGGATCTGAAATGTCTGCAGACTGGTGTGAGCAGTGAGGATGGAGAGTACACAGCAGCATCCTGGAAATGGTCCAGTGCCATGAATGAGACGCTCCATCACTCCATCTGCTCTTACTGCCTCATCTGGACCAGCTCTTCATCCTCAGTGACCCCAGAGCCAGCGAGAGCATCTAGAGAAAGACCAAAAGACATTGAGGATGTGATTTTGGTCCAGTTTGTTCTGCTGGTTTCTTTTCAAACAACATCAGTCAATGAAACCTGAGTTTCAGAAGCTTCAAAAGCATCATCAAATAATGTCATGAAGCTTCTGAAAGTCAGGCTGCATTGACTGATATTGTATGAACAGAAACCAGCAGGACAAAATTGACCAAAATCACCTTTTGTGTTCAGAAAAAAACCACAAGGCTTGAGCAGCGCGGAGTAGATAATGACTGAATGTATATGTTTGGGTGAACTAACCCTTTAAACCCCCCAAATAGAAATTGTATGAAATATATGTAAGCATTTACATATAGGTATAGTAGTACCTTGAATAAATAAACTTTAGGAAATAAGCAGCTTTATTGAGCCTTTGTGCCTAAAACACAAAAAGGGATTTACAAAAATCACATTTACATTTCTGCATTTGGCATAGACTTTTATCCAAAGTGACTTACAGTGCTCTTATTACAGGGACCCCAATCCCCCTGGAGCAACCTGGAGAAAAGACACACCAGTGGTGACGACTGCGGAGATCAAACCAGCAACCTTCTGCTTACCAGTCCAGTACACCACAAAAGTAATGAAGCTATATCAAAAATTAGCATGCAATTGTAAACGTGAAATTAAATTTGACAAGAAATTAAATGCTGACAGCATGAGATATAAAGCGTTTTACTCTGTGTAAATGTTTTACAGGTAGTTGTGCTCATGGAGAGCAGGCACATTAATGTTTGGAGCAGACACAGCAGCAGTCAGATTGTCCCACACATGTTCTCCTGCTCTTGTTCAAGATTGTGTGGTTCAGGGGTGTCATCATGATCTTCCTCATCCTCTCTATGCACTCAGGCAATGATAGCCTCGATGTCCCTTTCCCATCCATGATCAGATTCCAGTCTGACTGCAGCAATGAAGGTCGTGATGGACGGCAGAGACAGGTGAAGGTGGACACAGTGGTCAGCTGCTTCATCAGAATAAAGCTGCAGAACTGTCTCAGCTGTGTTGAGATGCAGTAGATGTGGGCTCACCGTCTGTAAATACATGATTGTTAGAACAATATGTTTGAATAAAGCTTTGTTTCATGTGTCGATGACTTGTATTTATTTATTGTCAGTGTTACTTTTATTTTTACTCATTTATTAATGTTTCCGGTTTTCAGTAACTAAAATATAATTGTTTCATTAACTTGTGCATTCATTCATTACTTAACTGAAAATTTAGATGTATTCACGTTGGCTGTGTTTGTCTTCCCATGCTGGTAATTGTACAAATACTCTCTCAGCTTCCTGGCTTTCCACCTCAGCTTTATCCACCAGCTCCCATCTCCTCAACCAATCAGGTCACCCCCAAAGCTGGGTTTTAATTAGGCACAGCTGATGTCTATACCTGGCTGAAGGGATGACAGAGAGAGAGAGAGAACAACCAGGGAGGGAGTACAAGACAACACAAAGAAAACAAAGTACAACCACATTGCACCAAATAAATAAATAAATGGTGACCACATACATCACAGATGTAAACGGAATTAAACATAAGAAATGCGTCCTGGGACGTAACACTAGCAACGTCCTCTCTTCTCGGGCGTCTATAATTACCGTATTGACCCGAATATAAGACGATGTTTTTTTCTTGGAAATACATCTGAAAAAACGCAGTCGTCAATTAAAATAGGAAAAGTATGCAATATGAAAATAATTGAACGCAAAATGTGTTTTACTGAGAAAAAACAAGATTTGGTTTTTAAAAAGCCTTTTTCCAAAAGGTACATCTGGAAAAAGGGGGTTCGTCTTATAATCAGGGTCGTCTTATATTCGGGCCAATACGGTAATAAATAACACAAATTAACAATACCAAAATGCATTCAAATATTAATAAAACTGCTCATATGACTCATATGACATTCTTCAATAATTTCATTAATTTCTGTAGAAACGGACATTTTTTTTTTCCTACTATGGATGTCAATGGCAACCACCAACTGTTTGATTACCAGCAATCTTCAAAATATCTTATTTTATGTTCAACATAAGAAAACAGCTCATACAGGTTTGGAACGACATGAGGGTGAGTACATGATGACAGAATTTTCATTTTGGGGTGAACTACCCCTTTAAGACAGCAGGACTTTTATTTTGGCCTGACGATGTGACATCATAAGGCTGCGCCGCGCCCCTGCATCTGTTGGGACTGGACTCTAGAAAGGTTTGTGTTTTTTTTCCCCGCATTTAAATTGTTTAAATCGATGCAAACTGTTTTTTCTATTTTACAACTTTTATAATAACTGTCAAGTAATCATCTTCATTGAATAAAACGGTGTAATGCGTTATCTAACTTTAATAAACGTTATTTTCTTCGGGAATAAAGCGTATCTGCGCATGTTTAACAAACGAGGTGCTTCTCATTTCGAGCCCTATATTGTGAATCAGTTCATCGTAAACATTCGTGAAGGAAAACGGAGCTTTTTGAAACTCCGAGTCAAATGAACCACAACTGAATCAAAAAAAGTGATCCACTTGAAGCTCGAGTGAAGACACACTCTGGTCAAAACAATGTAAATACAACGAAATCAACAAACTAACATTGTGTGATGGGGCTACTGCAAATCAATAGCCAATTAAATCATTAAAATATAACCTATTAATCAATACATACCAAATCAATACAAAAACTAAATCAGAAATGCTTAAATATGAGTGTTTTGGCTAATTAGGTACTTGAAAATCAATTACATCTCATTCTGACTGATTAAGATGCACCCTGCGATATAGTTTGCATTTAATTATTGTTAATTATTCTGATCTTAAACAGGACAAAGTGTCCGAAACACAGAGCAAAAACTCCTGAGATTATAAAGATGGCGTTTATTAAAGAGGAGAGTGAAGACTTGAGGATTGAAGAAGTATTCAGTCTGAAACAAGAAGATACGGAGGAACAAACAGGTTGGTTTTCTTCTTCGAAGCTGAACTCGGTTCCTTTTTAAAATGTTAGTCTCTACAGAAATTAATGAAGTTATTGAAGAATGTCATATGAGCAGTTTTATTTGACATTGAGTGGGTCGCCTCATGTGAACAGACATGCAGCCTTCAAGTGCAGCTGATATCTATCTACGGCGGGTAAAATAAGTATTGAACACATCACCACTTTTCTCAGTAAATATATTTCTAAAGGTGCTGTTGACTTGAAATGTTCACCAGATGTCGATAACAACCCAAGTAATCCATACATACAAAGAAACCCAAACAAATAAGTTCAGAAATTAAGTTATGTGTAATAAAATGGAATGACGGGGAAAGTATTGAACTACTGAAATCAATTTAAAGGGGTCATATGATGCGCTTTCAATTGTTCCTTTCTCTTTGGAGTGTTACAAGCTCTTGGTGCATGAATTAGATCTGTAAAGTTGCAAAGACAAAAGTCTCAAATCCAAAGAGATATTCTTTATAAAAGTTCAGAGTCAGCCACGCCTACCTAAAACGGCTCGTTCTAACACGCCCCCACATATCTACGTCACGATGTGGGAAGATTTGCATAACGCCGCCCAAATCTTCAAATCTTGAAGGTTCTGTGGGCCTCTTCTATGAACTCTGATCTTTAGTTCTTATTTTCTATTGGATTCAAGTCAGGTGATTGGTTGGGCCATTCTAGCAGCTTTACTTTCTTTTTCGGAGTTTCCTTTGGGATTCATCATTCAATCATTGGCTTGCTGACATGTCCACCCTTTTTTCATCTTCATCATCCTGGTACTGTAGGTGTTCTACTTGTATATGATGCTGTGAGTGAGAGCTGTTTGTTACTTATAGCTAAATAATGGTCACAATTAGTGGTTAAACGCAGTGGCGTTGCGAGGGGGGGGGGCTTTGGGGGCTTAATCCCCTGATGTTTTGCCAAAAGCCCCTGATCTTTTTGAAGATGGACCATTCACTTCACAAATAAAATGTTTTATTAATTATAGGCTAATTTGTTCCAAGTACTAGAAATCCATCTGTCCGTCTGCACTACTGGCTGTGGTAGATTATTAATTGAACTTAATTACAATTATTTAAATAGTTTAAATTATAATTATACTCCGTTACTTTAACTTGTGTAGACCAAACCGAGAATTCAGTACACAATACAGTTATTTATACTTATTGAAAACCTTATTCACTCTAATAGTGACTTGCAACAAAACAGAACTGTTACAATGAAATATAATTTAAAAAGCACTAAATAGCTAAATATCTTAAACCTTAGTAACAAATGTTTGTCATCAAAACTGAAATAAGAATACTTTGACAAAAAACCCACAAGTTATTCAGGAGCATCATCTGTGATCAATTAGTTGGACCTGACCATAAAGCCTGACATTTTAAGCTCCTGCTTTTTAATATTTTAATAATATAAGTTGTTCCTGAAATTTGAACTATAAATTTACGTATTTATAATGTTGACTTCTACATTTGAAAGTTCAGTCAACCTTTAAAATAGATTTATTTGACAAAATTGGAAACTGGATTTTTTTTAACAGGGACAAACCAGGGCTGGACTGGAACAAAAAAATCGGCATTTTTTTGGTCCATATGTATCATTGCATCTAGTTGTTTTGGATGAGAATAAAATGTCAGGTCTGACAATATTGTGTCTTTTTTAAATTTAAATCTAGATTTATTCGCATTGGCCCATGGAAACCTCTATGAACACACTTGACTTGACTTGCCCAAAAAAATCGCAGGGGACGAATTTACGTTTTTATTTATTTATTTTTTTAACAGGGACATATACCTGCTGAGACAAGAATAGCTGTTCTTTTGGGGGAGCTTCTTGAAGATTTTCTTGAACTTCATTTGCTTCTTGAATAAGCTGAAGTGAATCATCTTCCTCACTAGATGGTGTTGTCTAGTACAGCTTTAACCTGTTTCTTTCTTTTATAATAACACTATGAGCTTTCCCGACACTTTTTTTTTCTTTTCGTGTTGCTTTTTAGTCAGCTCTTCCGTTTTCTTTATTTTGCCAATTTGTTTTTGTTTTTCATACCTGGGGCCCGTTTCAATAAGGAGGTTCAACCAACTCGGAGTTATCAATGGAGCTCAGATGTTATGATTCACCATGGCCACAGCTCCCGCCAAAAAGACGTCTGCATACTTCAGACGCAATACAAGTTTAATTCTTATCACTGTCATAATATCACAGGTGAAAACTGGCAGAACGGTAGGTTATTTAACTAATTGGCTATTCATTTTCATGGTATCTCACGGGCAAAAAAAAAAGAAAATTATAATAATTTAAGTGCATTTTTCTTATTTTACAAATGATCTGCCAATAGGGTAAGAAAAATACGGCAGCGGCTACACTAAGTGGAATTAACATACATTCTTAGCGATAGATCCTATTTACAGTAGGCTAAGTGCAAATAGCTCTAGAAGATGCTAAATAGTGAAAATAGTGATATATTCTATTTACCATGTAAACGTAGCAGTTCTTTGCAATAAGTGTAAATAATAATTAGATGCTATTTATACTTTATACTGGCAGATGCATACTATTTGCACCTCGGTATTGTTGTACATTAACAGGATGCAATAATAACAGTGTAAATTATTATATTTATTAAAATTATAAATACTTTTATCATTAAACACTCGTTAGGCACTTTACTTCCACTTTTAGAACATTTTCTTCACTTTTATTGAAAATAAATTCTAATGTGATATGTGATGGGAAAAGTGAGAAGAGCGAGCTCGGCAAAAGCCGGACTCAAACCAGGTCACTCAGGTCACAAACTAGCTATTCGCTCCCAACGCGTTACTGCCTACACCACTGAAGCCATAGTTATTGCACGTCGTATTTAACCTTGTGTGACATTGGAGGGCAGAGCTACTGTAAATTTGCACTTAGTAATAGACACTCCGAATAATCTTGTTTTCCATTTGCATTAAGATTATTTTTATTACCACACTGGCAGA
>NW_015542396.1:6034-14598 GCF_001515605.1 Sinocyclocheilus anshuiensis | reverse complement strand
TCTCTAGATGCTGTTTACACTTAGTGAAAATAGTGATATATTCTATTTACCATGTAAAAGTAGCAGTTCTTTGCAATAAGTGTAAATAATAATTAGATGCCATTTATACTTTATACTGGCAGATACTTACTATTTGCACCTCAGTATTGTTGTACATTAACATGATGCAATAATAACAGAGTGTAAATTATTATATTTATTAAAATTATAAATACTTTTATCATTATTAAACACTCGTTAGACACTTTACTTCCACTTTTAGAACATTTTCTTCATTTTTATTGAAAATAAATTGTAATGTGGTCTGTGATGGGAAAAGTGAGAAGAGTGAGCTCGGCAAAAACCTGACTCGAACCCGATCAATCGTGTCACAAGCTAGTTCTCTGCACCCAACGTATTACTACCTACACCACTGAAGCCATTATTCACACGTGTCGTATTTAACCTTGTGTGACATTGGAGGGCTGAGCTACTGTAAATTTGCACTTAGTAATAGACACTCCGAATAATCTTGTTTTCCATTTGCATTAAGATTATTTTTATTACCACACTGGCAGATAATTTTACTTAAGTAAAATGCACTTAATTTAGACCCCAAATTTTTTTATATTTGTACTTGATATAAGAAAAATAAATACTTAGTAAGAAAAGCATTTTTGCAGCGTGCATGAATGAATTATTTAAACATCGCTTGAGCTTTAAAAAGGGGGAGGAGACCGAAAGAAACTCTGGGTTTACCGAAGAAAACCTGCTCCCAACCAGGGGTGCGTTTCCCGTACAACTACATAACTCGCTGATTAACCACCATAGTACGATGCATCGTTGTGGAAATTAACTAGCTAGTCACGACTGTTTCCCGAAACCATGGTACTTGTGTCGCAAATCCATCGTTTAAACCACGTTGGTTTGAGCTGTCGTTATGACGTTGTTCTACTTCTTCTTCGATATAATATCCGACTGGTGCAATGAGCATATACCGCCACCTACAGTCATTTGGTTTTATTTTCTCTTTTCTTCGACTCGAATTACGCTTTTGAAATGACGTTACGTAGGAGTGGAGTAATAACGCAACATTCATTTGTTCCGCAATAAATTATATACATACACACACACACACGTTTGTAGAGAATATTCTGTAAAAACAACAAAATCACTCATTTATAACATTTTTTAGTTTATTTGGGTACATTCATTTACTATAAAAATACTGTGATTTGAGTGTTAACACTTAATATAAGTGAAAACCTTTAACATACTGTTTTACCAATATTGTTATATGAGAAATTTGTCTTTATGAATGTTTTAACAAAGATACTCACTTGACAAACTCACCTTTTCTTCGAATTATATACATACAGAGACACACACATTTGTAGAGAATATTCTATATTCTAATTCTGTAAAAACAACAAAATCACTCACTTATTTATACATTTTTGTTACTTTATTTGGGTACATTCATTTACTATAAATATACTGTGATTTGAGTGTTAACACTTAATATAAGTGAAAACCTTTAACATACTGTTTTACCAATATTGTTATATGAAAAATTTGTCTTTATGAATGTTTTAACAAAGGTACTCACTTGACAAACTCACCTTTTCTTCGCGCAAACGAAACAAAGGCTGCGTTCCAATCGGCATGATTAATGCTTAAGAGTCACACAACCTTAGTGTGGCGGGAATTTCCCACAGTATGAACAATACACTCAATCCAGCACCAAAGTCCTGTTATAGTAGTGGCTAAAGGGTTGTGTGTGTGTGTGTGTGTGTACTCTTATGTACATTTCCTAACACTGTAGAGTGTTTTTTTGCTAATTACACCTGCTGTAACATCTCCAAACCTAACCTCTCTCTCTCCTTCCTTCTGTACTCCTCGAGCAGTTCTGGGTTGCTGTATAATTTTTCCCTGAACTTTGTCAGCCTGGCCTTTGCTAAAGCTTTTTTTTCTCACTTGCTGACTGTCTACAATAAAATAAATAATAAAGCAAAATATCAACAGTTAGTAAATTTTAAATTAAATTCATAAGAGATATTTAAAAGTCATACACAATATGCTTAGATTCTCATTCCCGAAACATAAGTTATCTTTACCGCAACTGGCCTTAAATGGTTGTGGTATATGAGAATGGTGTTGTGGAGTATGAGGTGCCTCAGTATGTTTTGCTAACAATAGAGAAGCTATAATGGCTTTGCAAATTTTTTCTCAGTGGATATAATTAGACCTTAATAAAGTACATTTTCATACAAAAATTGTAAATCTAACAATTTTCGAAATGTAGAAAACTTCCTGT
The DNA here is from genome assembly GCF_001515605.1 of Sinocyclocheilus anshuiensis. Classification (NCBI taxonomy): domain Eukaryota; kingdom Metazoa; phylum Chordata; class Actinopteri; order Cypriniformes; family Cyprinidae; genus Sinocyclocheilus; species Sinocyclocheilus anshuiensis. The sequence goes on along the minus strand of NW_015542396.1, from coordinate 12,302 downwards.
TTCGGTAATGATAATCAAAATGTCTCCTGACCTTAAATGGTTGTGGTATATGAGAATGGTGTTGCGGAGGATGAGGTGCCTCAGTATGTTTTGCTAACAATAGAGAAGCCATAATGGCTTTGCTAATTTTTCTCAGTGCATATTATTAGACCTTAATAAAGTACATTTTCATTAAAAAATTGTAAATCTAACAATTTTAGAAATGTAGAAAACTTGCTGTTTCGGTAATGATAATCAAAATGTCGTGTTAACATTCTGACAATAGAATATTTAATATTTAACTGGAGAGATATAAAGAGATTATCTTACCTGGTAGCCATCTTGAAGTACCTGGCCCATGTGCTTCTTCACTCAAAATCAAACTTTATTTAAATTCTCTATGTGTTTAAACAGTCCTTAAAAAATGTTGCGGAGGATGAGAACATCAGGCATGGACACATCATTTTCCTACTTTTTTTTCCTTTATTATTGTACATGAATATTCAGTAATTTTTTTTTCTAAATATTTTTGTTAATTTGTTTAAATTACAACATAACACAATTCGAGCACAGACGGACGCATTGCGGTAATGAGAATTTCAGCAGAAAATGCTGTAAAATAGAAATATAATTAATTCTCAAGTTGAAATTACACATTGTGCAAGGTAGAGAACAGTATTGTCTTTATTCTGATGCTTTTTTATATTACTAAATTACATGTTTTATATTTAAAATCATTAGTGCCGTGGTGTTTTAATGGTTTCGTGAGAATCACCCAAATATAAAAAAGCAGTAACCAGTAATATTAACTTCTCCATTGTCGTAGGCAGTCGATGTACAAGTAGGATGGTTGGTCGGTATTTGTCCCGCCCCTCCTCCATTGATGGTGACAGTGACGAACAATGCGTTTTACGGTTACCAACTCGGCTACAATTTTTTATACGTGTGAGCTGAAGTAAACCATGGAGGAACCACCACAGGTGTCAAATGTCAATAACACACGGGAAGCACTGAAACTTGGCCACCAATAATTTGTGCATGAGCTGTTCAATATTTATAATAATAATAATAATAATAATAATAATTCATTATATTTATATAGCGCTTTTCTAGGCACTCAAAGCGCTTTAAATGGTGGTGGATGAGGAGATACCCCCTGACAATGTAAAGTTAATTAATTATGAAATTAGTTCAATTGGGCAATATAGCATTGTTTACTTATATAAACCCTTATTAATAAGCCTTTGTAAAAAAGAACAGTTAGCACATTCATTTGTTGGGTAACAACCTTGACAGCTGTGATGAATTAATGTCCGGTGTTTGTCATGTGACAATACTGTAGCTTACTAAGTTGTGTGTGCCATTTTGAACACAGCCTGTCACTTGCCTCATTTCTGAATGAATCAGCCATTTGAACAAATCGGTTGAATAAATGACTGAATGACTCTCTCATTAAACAGTCTTTTACCGACACCTACTGGTTGTTTGCCTTTGTTTAAATGTGTCATTGCATTTTTTACCCCAGCATTTCTTATACTTTTATGTTCCAAAAAATGATTTAAAACAATCTGATGATATTTGTAATTTTTCGTGTAAATGAATTAATGGCACTGAACATGGTTGTGTTGTACCAATAGCCTAGTTGGCAGAGCTCCCACTTGTGGTGCCGATGTGCCTCAAGCAACCTGAATTTGAGTCCCAGAAGTTCTTTTGGCCATCCTGTCCCTTTTGCTTCTCCCTGTTGTGGCCTGTCTTCTCTGCACTGTTCTAATAATAAAGATACGAAAGGCCAAAAACTGAACATAGTTGAGAGAACATTATTTTTCTAATGCTTTAGATTTGAATAGTAGATTTGGGATTGGTCTATAATACATGGAATTTCACTGTTTTAGCTTTTGAGAGAAGCTTCTTAAGGCTTTGCCATTGTTCATAATGTAGCTAGTATAGTAATGCAAATAATATAAACACAATAAATCAGGAAACTAGAGGTAAAACAAATCCTGCTTGCACATTCTCTAGATTTGTGCTTCTGTGAAAGTGCAGTAATTCTGATGAAATGTAAATTTCTCAATTTTCTCACAATTGTGATTAACTGTTTAATCATTATTTTGTGAACCCAGATGTGGTTTGCGTACGTAAGAAAACTATAAATGTTGGTTAAGTATTACAAAAGTTTTCCCTAAAATCCCAAGCATAACTATAGGTGTATCACCTCTTTTGGGCTAGTTTGAAGGTGCAGTGAGTTCCTGATTATTCGTAATTGACATGAAACGTATTGTATTCTCAGGGAAAACGTATACAAGGAGAAAAGCAGAGGACTTAATACCGAGCCCTGAGGCATTAAATACTGTGTTTGATGAGACATCTCTTCATTTACACAAAGAAAGTGGTAGCAGTTAGATAGGGCATGAATCCTATTTTTATTATCTACAAATGCCTATATAACTCAAGCTATGCAAGAGAATGTTGTGGTCTGTGTTGTTAAATCCAATAGCTCTAGAAAAAAAGAGATAACTTTAATAAGTACAGTTTGCTTGTTACAATGGGGTGTAAAAAATTTGACTGATGTTGTTCACAAATACGTTTTTTTTTTTTGCAAAATTGAACATTGTTGAAAGGTCTGCATATTTCTAATAATTTAAACTGGGGTGCCAAGCTCAGCCTTGCAGCCCAGCCTCTGCAGAGTTTTAAATCCAATTCTAACTGAACACGCCTGAATCAAGATCTTTAAGGTCAACTTATTAGGTGTGTTGGAGCTAAACTCTGCAGGACTGTGAATCTCCAGGATAAATGGCAGATTTGGGCCATTTTTACAGTCTGTTCTACTGTTGCTTTTAAATTGCGGTTAACTTGTATTTGTCTCTCTTCACCCTAGACCTGATGGTGCTGAAAAAGGAGAGTGAAGTACTAGATGAAATGCAAGATGAAGATCAGTATAAGAAAGAGCATGATTTCATAACTGGACAAAAATCAATTAGTTGCTCTCAGACAGAAAAGACTTCCACAAAAAAAAGAGCTAAAAAGACTGGAACTAGAGATCATTACACCTGCCAGCACTGTGGAAAGATTTTCAATCAGCATGGAAACTTTAAAGTCCACATGAGAGTTCACACTGGAGAGAAGCCTTATACATGTCAACAATGTGGAAAGAGTTTCGATCAACAAGGGAACCTTAAAGTCCACTTGAGGACTCACACTGGGGAGAAGCCTTATACATGCAAACAATGTGGAAAACATTTCAATGAACATGGAAACCTTAAAGTCCACATGAGGATTCACACTGGAGAGAAGCCTTTCACCTGCCAACAGTGTGGAAAATGTTTCACTAAAAGAGGAACCCTCAAAAGCCACATGAATGTCCACACAGGCGAGAAGCCTTACACATGCCCCCTGTGTGGAAACCGTTTCAGTCAACAAGGAAGCATTAACAGGCACATGAGAACTCACACTGGAGAGAAGCCATACATCTGCAAACTGTGTGGAAGGAGCTTTACAACAAAACCAAACCTTAGGTATCACATGAACAGTCACACTGGTGAGAAGCCTTTTACATGTGATCAGTGTGGAAAGAATTTCAGACATAAAGGAACCATTAAAAAGCACATGATGATTCACTCAAGAGCTCTCCCTCTCAGTTTTATATGTCATCAGTGTAGAATGAGTTTTACAGACAGTAATCACCTTAAAAATCATGTAAAATCTCACACTGGAGAGAAGCTTTTCATGTGCAATGACTGTGGAAAGACTTGCTCAAACAAGACAAACCTAAAGATTCACATGAGAATTCATACTGGAGAGAAGGCTTTCACCTGCCCTCAGTGTGGAAAGAGTTTCAGATTTAGAGGAAACCTTCGGACTCACATGAGAGTTCACAGTGGAGAAAAGCCTTACACCTGCCTTCCATGTGGAAAGAGTTTCACACTTAAAGGAAACCTTAACATTCACATGAGGCTTCACACTGGAGAGAGACATTTCACATGCCATGAGTGTGACATGAGTTTCAAATATCAGAGAAACTTGAAAGATCATTTGCAAACTCATTCTGGAAAGACACTGACATGTTCTTCAGCATGACAAGTTTTGAAAAAGGAGCAATTTAAAACAAAAAAATAATCACCTGCACATTCACTCTGGAAGAAGGTGCCATAATGTCTAATAATTTTGCCATCACACAAATACACCTGGAAAAAGTCATGTATGTGTGAGACCCTATTTGTGTTCTTTGTCCAGAAATCGTTTTAAATAGCTCTGCAGTATAAAATGGCACCAGAAAAAGAGTTGTCCACTAAAATTTTGGTGACTGAAATAGCAAAAATAATTTGACTGAAACGGTGACGTTTCATTGGCTTTTTCATGATTGATCTTGGTTTCATTTACATGGGCTTTCAAGCTACGTTCACACTGCAACCCTTAAGCCCGAGACACACTGAACGATTTTAGCAATCCTATAAGATTATTATTGCATGTCACACTGCAACATTGGTCTTATCACGCAGCATACCCGGTTTAAAAAGTCACCACTCGCCACACACAAACATATATATATATATTCAGTTGTGTTCAAAATAATAGCAGTCCACCATCACTAGAAATTTTATTTCTACATGGCAGATATTTTACTAGTAGATGTAGTAGAGCTATAGAAAACCAACAGACCCAACAGTCATGACATGCATGCTGCTGATTCTGTGTAATTGAATCATTAATTGAAAAGGGCGTTTAAAAAATAATAGCAGTGTGGAGTTCAGTTAGAGAGTTAAATCATAATGTGAAAAAAACTGGTGTCAAACAAGTGGCCCTTATTTAAGGACAAAGGCAGCAAATGTTGTACTGTGCATTTCTCTCTGAAAATCTGAGTAAAATGGGTCATTCCAGACATTGTTCAGAAGAACCGCGTACTTGGATTAAAAAGTTGATTAGAGAAGGGAAAACATCAAGTGCAGAAAATGATAGACTGCTCAGCTAAAATGATATCAAATGCTTTAAAATGGCAACCAAAACCAGAAAGACGTGGAAGAAAACTGAAAACTAACATTCAAATGGATCAAAGAATAGCCAAAATGGTAAAGACTCGGCCAATGATCAGCTCCAGGGTGATCAAAGAAAGTGTAAAGTTACCTGCGAGTACTGTAACGAACACGTGAAGCCAAGCTATGGGCAACTTAAGAAGCCCCCGCAAAGTCCCATTGTTTAAAAAAAACGACACATGCTGAAGAGGTTACAATATGCCAAAGAACACATTGACTGGCCTAAAAAGAAATGGTGCAATATTATGTGGACTGATGAAAGCAAGATCCTTCTTTGATCCTGTTCTTTTTGGGTCTAGGGGCCACAGACAGTTTGTCAGACGATCCCCAAACACTGAATTTAAGCCACAGTACACTGTGAAGACCGTAAAGCATGGTGGCGCAAGCATCATGATATGGGGATGTTTCTCATACTACGGTGTTGGGCCTATTTATCGCATTCCAGGGATCATGGATCAGTTTGAGTACATCATAATACTCAAAGAGGTCATGTTGCCTTATGCCGAAGAGGAAATGCCCTTGAAATGGGTGTTTCAACAAGACAACGACCCCAAACACACCAGTAAGTGAGCAACATCTTGGTTCCAGACCAACAAAATTAACATGGAGTGGCCAGCCCAATCTCCGGAACTTAATCCAATAGAAAACTTGTAGGGTGACATAAAAAATGCTGTTTCTGAGGCAAAACCAAGAAATGCAGAGGAATTGTGGTATGTAGTGCAATCGTCCTCGGCTGGAATTCCTGTTCACAGGTGCCAGAAGTTGGTCGACTCCATGCAACACAGATGTGAAGCAGTTCTCAGAAACCGTGGCTATACAACTAAATATTAGTTCAACGATTCACAAGAAAGCTGAATCTTCAAGCATTTTTCAGTTTATACAGTAAATGTTTGGCTTTGTAAAGAAAAATGCAGACACTGCTATTTTCTTTGAACAGCCTAATATTCCTTTTTCTTTCTGTAGTTGTAACAAATTTACATTTTTCTTTGTTTTGATTTAGAATAGAATGTGCACTGTTCCCAGTGTATTTGTTTGTATTAAAATAAAAGTTATTATAAGGATTTTGAGCTTTACTCACTTTTTTTAAACACTGCTATTATTTTGAACAACTATATACAGGTGCATCTCAATAAATTATAATGTCGTGGAAAAGTTCATTTTATTTCAGTAATTCAACTCAAATTGTGAAACTCTTGTATTAAATAAATTCAATGCACACAGACTGAAGTAGTTTAAGTCTTTGGTTCTTTTAATTGTGATGA
>NW_015542396.1:5747-5955 GCF_001515605.1 Sinocyclocheilus anshuiensis | reverse complement strand
GGGATGCACCGATACCACTTTTTCCAGTACTCGCCCGATACCGATACTTTTATTTTTGGTACTTGCCGATACCGGGTATCGATACCAATATTTTCATTGCATTTGTAAGTTTTAAATATTGGGTACAGAAATCAAAAGAGTATGTATAATGTTAGTTGGTTAACTTCATTTATCAAATAGATACAGTCAAACCAAAATTTATTCAGAC
>NW_015542396.1:1953-4737 GCF_001515605.1 Sinocyclocheilus anshuiensis | reverse complement strand
TATCGGGGCATTTTAACGAGTACGAGTACAGGAGCTCAGTATCGGGCCCGATACCGATACTCAGTACGCACCCCGTCTGTGGAAATTTGGCCTGGACCGCTTCCAGAATAAATCACTGAGGCATTTTTGTCCCGTCTATTGCTTTGGTTATCACTGACAAATCACTGTTATTTCGAGAATGAATCCAGCATAAAAATATGCGGATGTCATTCCCGAAACTTTGCAACATGTATGTGTCCGAAAAACGAAAGTTTCATACAAACTCTTAATGGATTATATAACCAAGAAAGCACGCAAAGCGTGCTCCCATTATTATCGCATCACTCATCTTAGGGCATTGCAATCTCACAAAGTTCTGTTGTAATCAATGAAAGTCTCTAAACTACACAATGAATCTCTTATTTATATCACGTCTGCACTTATGAGATGATTCACGAGCGTAAAAAACTCAGATGCTTTGAGTGGTGAGTGAATTCTGAAAACTCTTTAACGTTTCTGATTGGCCATTGCGTTGAAGAAATCAACTGATATATCTGTGATTGGCTACATTGCTCATTGTCGCAAAAACACATTGGATAGTTTGCTTGTGCTTTCGTTTGAGGGTATTTAGCGCCGTCTAGTACCTCTCCCTGTACAACCAGGCTTGGGCTTTGCTAACCGCTCCAATTGCATCTGGGATTTCATGACTAACGATATGATGGGGCAATTGGGCACACAGATCTCAGAGGACCTCTCATAGATGACAAACATCTCTGCGCTAGTCAAGAAGGCACAAAAGCAGCTGTACTTGAGTACGCTCAGAAAAGTAAACCTGTCATTCTACTGCTGCTCCACTGAGATTGTCCTCACATTTATGATGCTTGTGTGGTATGAAGGCAGCTCTGCAGTTGATAAAAAGGCCCTGCAGCTAGTCATAAAGATGCAGAACATTGCAAACCAATAGCTACCTGCGCTGGACAACAAATTTACCTTCCGTTGCTGCAGAAAACACACAGCATTCTGAAGGACTCATATCACCATGCCCATCATCTGTCTGAACTATTGCATTATGGAAAACACTAGAGGGTCTATTAAAACATTCACCACAAGATTCATGAACAGCTATCACTATACTGAACTCTGCACTGAACAGAAAACACCCTCCAGCTACAATATATCTATTCCCTAGATGGCCAATGAATTAGAGATCTTTACGAGTCTCAGTTTCATTAATGGTGCGTTCAAGTTATGTCAGAGTCATAGATCGTATTTACGAGTTGAACGCACATGAACGCCACCACAAAGTCGTTATTACGAGTGGGAAACTCGAAATTTTCTTTAAGCCCCGAGTTTCCGAGTTGAGAAACATGGCGGAATCGATGGATGCAACGTCTGTAGTTGATCAATGAGAAACATGGCGGAATCAATGGATGCAACGTCTGTAGTTGACGCTAAATTTTTGTTTAAATTGATAGTTTAGCTGTCCTATAAACTTAAATTGGTCATGTTCTTGTTACGCAGCTGAAATCCAAGTAAAAAATGCAGACCCTGTTGTATTTTCTTGTAATTTATTAAAAGAAGGTACACCGCCATCTTGTGCCGACTAAACTGACTTGAACGCACCTGACGTCGTAAATACGACTTGTCAACTCGTAAGTACGAACGTCCCAGGAAAACTTGAACGCAGCATAAGACCAAGTAAAACTGGAGAAGTGAGAAAAACACTGGATGAGCGAAGGCCACCGTGGAAGTGAAAGATCATCCTTTAAATTCACATTAGATTTTGTTGCTACTTTCCTGATTACAGCCCATGGAACATTTAAATACAAAAGTATCAAAGCGCTAACTAGCTACATAGGAAACTATGACAGTGCCACAATGCTAGCTGAAAATATCATACTTGGCCAATGAACATACAGAAATAAAAAAAAAAGAATTCAATGACAAAAATGATGTTTGCTTACCAGAGATAAAATGTGTGCTAAATATCCAAGAATTGCTAGGTACCCAGGTGGTATTCAGCCTTCTGGCTTCACTGCTGCAATCCAGGCCTCACGTTGTGTTTTGTTTTACAGAAATCTAAACACTTTAATTTCTGATAGAAAGTTAGTTCGGGGCCTTAATGAGCCATTAATGTTCTTTAACTAATGAATAACCATTCATTGGAGCCGTGAAATAGAAGAAATTGTTTTATTAATGAGTGCTTGGACATAAACCTAATGTTTTGGTAGCCAGTATAAAAATGTATAATAGTATGATAATCTGATTTTTCACAGAAATCTCATTTTACATAGGCTACTGATCACCTTTACAGTGTTTGTAATTGATTAAGTACTTCTTTTTTTGGGGGGTTATTTGGATGTAGCCTTGTAAAGAATGTGGGTATTATAATGTAGCAGGTACAAATTGTTAGAACATTGTAAGTTATGCCATGATCATTATGAACATCATGTATACTGTTCCCATACATTACCATCACAGACATCAACAGCATTAGACATTAGAGAGTCAGTTGTGTGATTGTGCTGAGCTGGGACACATCTTCAAAATGGTCAGACTTTTTTGCATGTTTCTAGGCTCTAGTTTTCAGACCAACATTTATGGCAATTTCTATTCTCACTAGAATAGACACTGTTACTTTTGGAGGCACTGAGAAAATATGTGACCCTCGACCACAAAACCAGTCTTAAGTGTCAATTTTTTTGTAAATAAGCTTTCCATTGATGTATGGTTTGTAATGATAGGACAATATTTGGCCGAGATACAACTATTTGAAAATCTGGAATCTGAGTGTGCAAAAAAAAT
>NW_015542396.1:0-1700 GCF_001515605.1 Sinocyclocheilus anshuiensis | reverse complement strand
AATGTATTTTTGGCTATTGCTACAAATATACCCCAGCGACTTAAGACTGCTTTTGTGCTGCAGGGTCACATATGCCTCTGCATAATCTGTGCGTTTTGCTTTTCTCGTGCTCCTCTATGGTTTGATGCACATGCTTCTAGTCTACCAATCCAAATATAAAGGGGCTGGTGTCTGAGGGCTTTGCAAATGCCTTACAGTGAGGAGAGCCATACATTACACTGCTTCATTTGTATGACAATCATCTTCTGTTGGTGCCATCTTTACAGCAGAAAACCTTTAGAATCAATGCTTTGCTTGAATTTTGTCGAGGGTGGAACTATAAAAGTATGTCTAGATTTTCTGATGTTGGTACCTTGAAGAAATCAGATTCAGTATTTAGCAGATAAACTTAACTCACTGTGCTTTCCATTATGCTTATTTTATTGTCAACAAAGTGGCCCCTCGCTTCCATTCTGTGGCTGCGGTTCTAAAACTGCTGGTGTTGTGCTTCTGCAGCTGGATACTATTAAGCAATGTTGCTTCTTTTGTTTTGTTAATTTCATTTTGGGGTTCGGTTGAATGCTTAAAAATACAGCTTAATTTTCCTGTCATCATCTAACTCACTCAGCTACATGAGGAAATGGCATAGAGGGAACTGTGTGGTAGTGTTGACTAGAAAACATGGGAAATGTAGTATGTCAGGACTGAAGTTTGGTCTAAAACTTTTTAGCAGACCGCTCATTATTACACATTATTATACACTCGTCGTTAATTGAGAAAAGAAAACACCCACATACCTGTTTAATTTTCATTACAGTTGGGCTTTAGTCACAGAAGTCTGACAACAATGTTGTTTAATTGTCAATGGAGACATGCATGTCTTACTGTAACAATATCCTGATGTCAGAAACAATGTGCTCTGCTCCCCACAAAGACCAGAAATCTTCAATATGGCTGAATGCCTGGAAGAATGTATGTGGTCCAAGACTAGGAGTCACTACTGTAAGGATTAAAATAAACCATCCCGTAATTTTCATGGTTTTAGTGTTACAACAGTTGTGTCAAATTGTGAGGATTGGTGCTAATATTATGGGGATTAAAATGACCGCTGGAGGGGCAGGGGATGGACCGCGGAAATGTTTTCAAAAATGGCTGTACAGGACCCTCTTCTCTGGATCTTGAGATGTCTGAAATGCAAAATAAATCATATTATAATAAAATAATACCATAATGTTAAATAGTGTCTTATCTCTATAGAAATGTATATAAGAGTCTTAATTTTCTTCCAACATCTGAGCCACTGAGTGTTTTGCTTATTCTTTACAGACAGACCCGAACACACTGGGCCTCATTTACGAAACGAACGTACGACAGAAAATTTGGCGTACGGTCACAGTGTGTTCACGGTGTGTGCGTGTTCACTGCTGTGTGTGTGCACTTTGGATGGGTTAAATGCAGAGCACTAATTCCAAGTATGGGTCACCATACTTGGCCACATGTCACGTCACTAAATGTATATTGCAGCTATAAACATATCTATTAAACAAAATATTAATTTGCCAGAGGTTTATTGCTGCACAGGGTAATTAACCATTTATTAAATATTAAATGTTTGAAAAATAATTTGATGCAAGGTTTCCCTTGAGTAATGGGCTTTTTATTTGTCTCTGTTATATATTGTTAATAAATTCTTGTCTGTCATTTGAAAATCCATGTATAAA
>NW_015542395.1:542694-546361 GCF_001515605.1 Sinocyclocheilus anshuiensis | reverse complement strand
TGATGTCACTGTGATCATCGCATGATCTCACGTGTTGACTGGGTCCATTTTTGATAGGTCTGAAAGTATAGAGATAGATTGACCTGATTTGATAGAATAGAGAAGATAGAAAGAGTTGAGCCGAGCAATTCTGCTCATTAACAATATACAATTGGTCTAAAATCTGTTGTAAAAAAATACCATTGACACTGTTTGTAGTTTGCTATTTTGAATTAGTCTTCTATAAAACAGCTGATTTCTCTCTCAAACTTTTAATCAGTTATTCAAATGGCGATTCAAACTATGCTTTTCTTGTGGAATTCCTTTCAAACTTAAAGATATTCATGTAGTTCTATTTAGAATCAACTAAATCTAATAATTAATCAGTAATGGTCTCTTTTCACTTTGCAGTGCTGATTTCAAACATCCGCCCTGCACACACTCAAGGTGATTTATATATTTCTTCAAATATTCACACATATAATGCATATACATTGTGATACTAAATAGAATGCATATACATTATGATCTTAAAAATAATAACATGTTAAGAGGGGCTTTTATTTACAGAGAAAAAAAGGTGGTTGTAAATAAAGTGAGTTTATTGTTCTCATCATGCAGGGCAAGAGGCTTCAGAGGAACACAACAGTAAGTGTTTTCAATGTATTGCACCATTCCTGGACAAAGACAAGAAATAAACACTGATATACGTGTAGATGTGTAGATTATTTTGGCTTCTTTGGATGTTTTAGCATAACTTCTGTTTGTTCGGTTCTTATAGAGGCACCTAAACCTCGTCTGACTGTTCAGCCTGAACCATCACAGATATTCAGAGGAGAGACTGTCACTCTCACATGTGACATACAGGGGGAAGATTGGACATACACATGGCAGTGTGGAGATGAACAGCACAACTCTGAGGAGAAAGAGTTCAAGATCACTGTACAGCTCAAACAGTCCTGCAAGTGTAAAGGCTGCAGAAAACCATTCTGCTCTGAATGGAGTGATGCTGTGACTCTGAGTGTTTCGGGTGAGTGATCATCACTGATACACATCAGGATCTTGCTCAGATGCATAAACAATTAATTGACTCCAACTGAGAAAAAACGTCTCAGGTTACTTATGTAACCATGGTTCCCTGATGATAATAAAATACTTCCTGTAATTGTAACAATGAAAGTTGAGCACCCAAGTGAGTTGAGCACCCAATTTGAGGAGCCATGTCTTCATGTGTCGTCTTTATGAGACCTCTCATGTTAGAAGAGCATAAAACAGCCATACAATTATATTACTCATAATGACAAAGAAAATAAGCTGACGGGTGAGGCAAAATTAAGAAACATTTAATATAAATAACAGAAATCATAAGCAGCGATAGATGATGACTCAGGATTGTATCATGAAATATTTACAGGCAAGCCCAAATTAACTGTAAAGCCCCAGAGTTCAGTGTTCACTGGAGACACAGTTACTCTCATCTGTGATGTGGGACGATCAACTGGACGGACAATTCACTGGTTCAAAAACTTTCAGAGAATAAAAGCTGGTTCTGAAACAGAAACACTGAGTGATGTGAGAGTCTCTGCTGGAGGAAGATATGCGTGTGCTGTACAAGACGAAGCACAAGGTCAAGGAGTCGTGCTAACAGTAGGAGGTCAGCGCTGTTTTTACAAGGCAATCGGATTTTGAGTTTACTATAAAATTATGAAAATTATCTGCATCCATCAACAGTATCATGTAATGTCGGTTAAATTAAACTTCAGTTTATTTTGCACAGAAAGACCCAAGCCTGTAGTGCGTGTCCAGCCTGATGGACGTGTGTTCAGAGGAGGACAGACGGTCACTCTCACATGTGACATACAGGAGACAGACGTCACCAGCTGGAGCTACAGCTGGAATAAAGATGATTCAGAGATTCATGTCAGTCAATCTCAGGAATACCGGATCAGTTCTGTTAGTGAATCTCACGCAGGTAATTACAGCTGTACTGGAAGAGAAACAGGAGGATCACGATACTCACACACCAGTGATAAAGTTACACTGACGGTATCAGGTGAGTGTGTTTATATCTGTTCACATCACTCTGACTACATGAGCAAAAATGTCTGTAAATAACAAATAAGAAACCTTAAGCAACATGTTTAATGTTTCATGTAATGTGCATTGATTCATGCTCCGCTACTTATTTACTGCATATAATATGTAGTAAATGTGCAGATAAATAACATTATCAAAAGCTATTTTAAAGTGCCCCTATAATGGATTTTTGAAAATTACCTTTCATGCAGTGTGTAACACAGCTCTAAGTGAATGAAAGACCCAGGAAAACTTGAACCTCCTCTCCCTCAAACACTGTAGCGAGAAGCAGAGGTGTAAAGTATTGGAGTATATGTAATTAGTTACTGTACTTGAGTATCTTTTCGGGTACTTTGTAGTTGTACTGAGTATCAAAGATATTAGCAACTTTTACTCTTTACTTCACTACATTTGAAATGAGTGTTGCAGTTACACATTACATTTTGCATGGTCCTAGCTTTTTCTGCAGCAGTTTATTTCTGCTGCAAAAGATGTGATACTACCTATTACAGGTCACTGAAAGTACTGCATCTTGTGTGTTTTGCCCTTACTCACCCAAACTAGTCAACAAGGATACTTAATGTGAATGTTTTCCATGAAATACCAGCACATAGATCCTTGCCTCTGCCTGTTTTCTGCAGCTTCTCCACAACGTTACAGTTGTTCACTGGCATGTGTCTTTGACTAGTGCATCTTTGAGCCTATATTATTATAAGTAAAATACTAAAGTACTGTTAAAATCAGATACTCTAAAACTTTTACTCAAGTTGTTTTGGAATTGCTGACTTGTAACTTGTAATGGAGTAATTTTCACTGTAAGGTATCTGTCGAATAAGACGTTTGAATGCTGCTGCCTGAACAAGAGACCTCCTTGCTGAAGTAAAAGTGTTGACTGGTGTCACTATCTCATGAACGCGCTGGCGGATCTCCACCAAATTCGGGGGATCCCTTCAGCTGAGGTAGAGGTCTGCGCGGGACTGTATTTTTAGTCCCACTCCCGCCCGCTCCCGCAAGGTTCTATTCCACACCCACCCGCTCCCGCTATATATTCACTCTTTGTTCACCTGCTGTCCGCTTAGAATAATTTTCTTCCCGACCTGACCGTCCCCGGTGTAGCCTAGGCCTTTTAGATCTCGTTTCCAGAATCTCACATTTAAATTTCCGCTACTGAAAGAAAGAGAGATAGGCTGACAAATAAAAATGTATTCTGCACAAAATTGTAGGCTATGTTATTTTATTCGTCTTTGTCAAGAGTCTTGAATTTATATGAATTATCTTAAGACGCAAAATTAGTTTCATATTTTATGCAACACCGTAGGAAAAAAAGTGTCAGAGAAAATAAAAATATACACAAATTGTATTTCTTATTTTTATTCGTCTTGTCAGGATACAATTCGTTTAACATTGACAACACAATAGGAAAAACTTGTCGCAGAGAGAAAAAAAATGTAGGTTGTACAAAAATAGCCTATTAGCTATTTTTATTCGTCTTGTCAAAATACTAAATTCATTTTACATTTTTCTGTTAACAGTAGGAAAGTCGCAGAGAAAAATAAATAAATAAACATCTTTCATTTTAAATTATAGGCTAAGCAAAATATAAACAAAACCG
>NW_015542395.1:526411-542341 GCF_001515605.1 Sinocyclocheilus anshuiensis | reverse complement strand
ATCTTAAGACACAAAATTCGTTTAATATTTTATGCAACACAGTAGGAAAAAAGTGTCAGAGAAAATAAAAATGTACTAAAATTTTATTTCTTATTTTTATTCGTCTTGTCAGGATACAATTCGTTTAACATTGACAACACAATAGGGAAAAAGTGTCGCAGAGAGAGAAAAAAAATAAAATGTAGGCTGTACAAAAATAGCCTATTAGCTATTTTTATTCGTCTTGTCAAAATACTAAATTCGTCTTGTCAAAATACTAAATTCGTTTTACATTTTTCTGTTAACAGTAGGAAAGTCGCAGAGAAAAATAAATAAATACACATCTTTCATTTTAAATTATAGGCTAAGCAAAATATAAACAAAACCGGTTTCGGACCTTTCCAACATCACCTAATAAATACGCGCATTGTAGAGCTAATGCTAGCCGAACATTTGTGGTTAAAAAGTATATAAATATATATTTTTTCAGAAAATAACTGATCGTTTGGCTAGATAAGACCCTTAATCCTCGGCTGGGATCGTGTAGAGCCCTTTGAAGCTGCATTGAAACTGCATTTTTAACCTTCAATCCGCTGAGCACCACTGAGTAGTCCACTATATGGAGAAGAATACGGGAATATTTTCCTCAAAAACCTTAAATTCTTTGTGACTGAAGAAAGAGAGACATGAACATCTTGGATGACATGGGGGTAAATTATCAAGAAATTTTTATTCTGAAAGTGGAGTAATTTTTAAAAAAACATTTGCTGTCATGTACTCTGTACTGTTTTCTGTTAACACAGTAGGAAACGTGTCGCAGAGAAATATAAATAAATACGACATCTTTCATTTTAAATTATAGGCTAAGCAAAATATAAACAAAACCGGGTTGAACGTCCTTCAAGGACAGCGCATCCACACTTAGTTCCATCCTTATTCTGCTGTCACTCATCGACAACCTGCCTGTTCTGTCAGAACCTTATATTTACCACCGGTACAGCCTGCTCTGAGCATCGTTATCTAGCCTCGCAGAGCTAGACAAGACCAGCATTTGTGGTTAAAAAGTGTATAAATATTTTTTTTTAAAGGGGTCATATGATGCGATTTAAAATTTTCCTGTTGTTATTGAAAGAAGGATCAGTACCCAGTTTATTTGGACCGGCTTCTTCCTCCTCCAAATCACAACCTGTAAGTATGATTAAAAATTGTTGCTCTCATGTTCTCTGTAGCATGCAAAATACGTATTTAGTTGTGTGTGTTGTGTTCGCTCCGCGCAGCTTGTAGGTCTCCGTCTAACCGGCTAACAGCAATATCTGTTTGCTGGCAATTGTCTAGAAATGTGTCGATGAATAGTGAATGTTTGTCGTTGTTATTAGTTCTGATAAAGAATAGAGCAATACGTTGATGTACAAACTGCAGTGCTTTATCAATACGTTTCTGCATTGGGCTAAACATTGGAAAGCCATATTTTAAAAGCAGTTTATTTTAGACCTAAAGTGATTATTCCCAAGGAGGCACCACATCCTGAAATCTATGTACATATTTAAGTTGTACCCATTACTGTCATGTGCTCGCTTTAAACACTGCGTAAGTAAAAACTGACTCAACTCACCCCGCTCTCCCCTATACGCAAGACTGGTCCCTTGTTTACCCAACAGCTAATAAACCAACATCGACTTTTGACTCGAAACTTTGTGACAACTCGATGCGCGACTCATGTAATGGTGCGTTCAAGTCGTGTCGGATAGATCGTATTTACGAGTTGAACGCACATGAACGCCACCATAAAGTCGTGATTACGAGTGGGAAACTCGACATTTTCTTTAAGCCCCGAGTTTCCGAGTTGGGGGCGTGTCAATGAGAAACATGGAGGAATCGATGGATGTAGTTGATGGTAAATTTTTGTTTAAATTGATAGTTTAGTGGGTTGTCAGTGACAAGTACTGTAGAACTGCATGTCTGACAGAGGGAGACAGAGAGATTGCCAAAGTAAAACATAAATCACAATACTAGGTATTAAGCGGTGACATTGTCAGGCTTTTTATTTACAAAAAATGAGCTTTTTTTGACGTCGTAATTACGACTTGTCAACTCGTAAGTACGAACGTCCCAGGAGCACTTGAACGCAGCATAAGTAATGGTGATGGGCGTTCCGTTTTTGACATGCGCTGCATGCAGTAGATCAATCACAACAGACTGGGTCATCAGACCAATCACCGCAGGTTAGCGTCACGCAAAGGAGGGGTTGGAAAAATTAATTGTTGAGAGAACCGTTTGGGAGTCATTGAGCAAAAAAGGAAAAAAATAAATGCAAGTTATTAGACAATGAAAGTGTTTTTTGACCTTGCATGCATGTCAACCTGTTGTTGGGGACTCCCAAAACCAAAATATGAACCTTTCATAACACATAATAGGGGCACTTTAATTAATAAATGGGTTTAATTTAGGCTAAAACATGTCACAATCAAATTGCAGATTAACCAATTGATTAATTTGACCTACTGACCTTTTATTTTAAAACATCAGGATCTTCAGAACTAGAGTTTTCCGAAGCTCATGCTCTGATAATTGGAGTGATTGCAGGACTGAGTGTCACATTTCTGCTCATGTTCTTACTGGCCCTGCTGTGGTGCTGCAAACACAACAAAGGTTCATCTCATCTCTTTAAATCAGCATAGACTACTTATACAGACTGTCTTAACTATAATGACCTTTGGAAGCGTTTTATGGTTAAAGATCATTTTATATAAATATCTGTCATAATCTGAGGGCAGGAAAGCTGTTTGTGAATCATTCCTGAGGTTTCTCTGTGTTTGAGTAGGTGCAGGATCTCCGTCTCCCTCTACTGAGCATCAGCTGCAAAACATCAGTCAGACATCAGAACAGAAGAAGAGTGGACCAACACCACCGCAGTCCGGTCAGTCTCAGTCAATAACCCAGAAATACTCACAATATCTTTAAATTAATAGCAGTATTTAACATAAATGTTTGAATATTAATGTGTGATTAGATAGGTTACAGTGGCATGGATGGATGGATGGATGATATTTGCATATCTGACCTATATAGAAACAAGTACTTTGGTTTAAATTATTTAATTTTATAAAATTAAATTTTAAAATAGTAGCCATCATCAGTTTAGAACAAAAAAAATAAACTCAGTAAATACAAACAACTGAAAAACTAAAACCAGAAAAAGAGAGGAAAATGTCTCACTCATTCATTATTTTTTTTAATGCAGACACCATATATGGACCTTCTGATGTAACCTATGTAAAGATTGACCTGAAATCAATGAATGAAATTAAGAAAGAAAACAAAGGTATGACACCAAACCTGCTGAGATGTCTTTTGCAGTTGTTTGTTGTAACATAATACAGGAAAATAAATGCATGTATAATAAGATAAATGTGAAATAAATGTATGAGCCACTCTTGTCATCTGTTAGGAAAGGAGAGTTCTGACACTGTTTACTCCAAACTGAAGATTTAAGGTGAAATAATCTAAAAACAATGCAAAATATCATAATATAATGCAATTACAAAGATACATGTTTTATAATTAATTTGTATAATTTCAGGTTCTGTTGCTGGATCTATATGATGAATGCTCAGACAACTTTCATCAACATTAGAATTCAAAAATGTACCAAAAGTTGGTGAATTGGATATATTACCCTAATTATTAATCATATTGTTTCAATTATTAATCATAACATGCATATATTCATAATCCATGACATTTTAAAACAAGATTTGTGTCACCACAACACATGATCCTTCTAACCGCTGATACAGTACCACTTGGTACATATGCATTAATCTACTGTTACATTATTAATATGTCTTACAGAATAATGAATATTATAAGAAAATAGCAATAGGCTTATGTTCATGTATTAATCTATCCTCTCATTGTCCACTAGATGTCATCATAGAGACGATTTGGTTGTTTCATCCATATTTTATTGTGTGATAGTTTTTGATTTGCACTTGCGTCTTCTTTTGGTATTTGCTGTGTGTTTGTCCTCTTGCTTTACCTGCACTGCTTGTACTTTAATCATGTATGTTAATAAAATGTATTTTCCATACAAGTTGTAAGAACGAAATAAAGTACTATATCATTTGTGAAGTGAAACTAACAAACTACCTGTAATGATTTTCTGTGGGAATTGGAGGGGGGGAATGAATTGTTTACTTTTGTTCTGTCGTTGTGTCACACAAGCTCTGACCTGAATGAATCGATCAGGGCTATCCTCTGGCAGAAGAACATTCAACTTTGTTCTCATAGGTCGACCTCTCAAGAGCAGAAAAGGTGTCTCACCCATTGTAGCATGGGGTGTTGCTCGATAGCTTTTCAGCATGGTCAGGACTGCCGATTTCCAGGGTTTACGAGCCATCTCAGCAGCCTGAAGACATTCTTTAAGCACCCTGTTGAATTGTTCAATGGCTCCATTAGCCTGACGGTGATAAACACTTGTCTTTATGTGCTTTATTCCCTGCATTTTCACAAAATCTGCAAATTCAGATGAAGTGAACCCTGTTGAATTGTTCAATGGCCCCATTAGCCTGAGGGTGATAAACACTTGTCTTTATGTGCTTTATTCCCTGCATTTTCACAAAATCTGCAAATTCAGATGAAGTGAAGTGCGGTCCATTGTCTGTTGTGATGGTGCAGGGGTTTCCTTCTCGAGCAAAGATCGTGGTCAGAAATTTCAGAACAGTCTCTGTTGTTACCGATGAAGCAAAACCAACTTCTGGCCATTTGCTGAAATAGTCAGTCAGAGTTATTGCAAACTTACAGTCAGTAGCTTCCTTCTCAAATGGTCCTACTATATCAATAGCAACATGTTGAAATGGGCCTTTCGGGAACTCTACCGGCTGCATTGGAGCTGTGAACGTTTTGGCCGATTTATCACTGGCCTGGCAGGTCACACACGCAGATAGGATTGTGTGAACAAGATCATCCATTCATGGCCACCAATACAGCTCTCTCAGACGTTTGGTTCACACCAGCCCCTGATGTCCCTCGTGTGCCAGGTGGATGAGGCATTCCCGCAGTGCAATAGGAACAATCAAACGATTCCCTCTGAAAATCAATGGCGATTCAACAGCCAGTTCATGTCTAACAGGGAAATATAGACGTAAGTCACTGGAGACAGACTTTTGCAGTTTAGGCCAACCTGACTGAATTGTCTGGCGTAACTGTGACAGCTCTGGAAAGTCCTCGCATTCAGCTTTAAAGTCCACTAGTGGCAATGCAGTCAGAAACGGCTGAATTTCTGCAATTTCAGTGGATACAGTAATGTCTGTATGGCTCAACGGTATACGTGAGAGATAATCCGCCACACAGTTTTTTCTCCCTGGACTATACTGAATATCATACTGGAAGCACAGGAGCCTAGCAGACCAACGAGCTACTCTCATGCCTGCTCTATTCATGCCCTTTGTGGAGAGAAGGGTGATAAGGGCCTGATGATCAGTTCTTAAAGTGAAACGATGTCCCCACACATATGTTCTCCACTTTTCTACCGCCCAAACACACACAAGCGCCTCTTTCTCCACAGCAGAGTATTTCCTCTCAGACGTTGATAGCGTCCTGGATGCAAAAGCTATCACCCTTTCAAACCCATCAGGACGCAGCTGTGTCAGAACAGCGCCAAGGCCGTAAACCGAGGTGTCTGTACTAATGAATGTGGGCAGGGAAGGGTCATAAATAGCAAGAACAGGGCTCTGCAGCAGCATTCTCTTAAGCATATCAAAGCTTTCAACTGTCTCTTTACTCCAGTGGTGTTTGTGCATTAGCTCTGAGCATCTGCCTCAGTGGCTCAACCACAGTAGCGTAGTTCTGAAGAAATTTGTTGAACCATGAAGTGAGGCCTAGGAACGAACATAAAGCTACCATGTCTGTAGGTCGAGGTGCCTCCGCAATGGCAATCAGGTGATCTGGGCTGGGACGTAGTCCTTCTTTAGAAATTACATGGCCCAGGAACGGAATGCTTGCTTGGTTGAAGGAGCTTTTATCAAAGTTAATATGCAAGCCAACCTCCTCTAGCCTTTGACGAACAGCTTGGAGGTGCTTATCATGGGCCTCCTGAGAATTATACTATGATGTCATCTAAGTAATTCTTTACACCATCCAGCTCCCTTAGGACCGTTTGCATCATTTTTTGGAAGGCTGATGGCGCTGAAGCCAGTCCAAACGGAACCCGAGTGAAACGGAAAAGGCCTTCGTGCGTTATGAACACAGTCAGATTACGAATGTCCGGATGGAGAGGCAGCTGGTGGTAAGCAGAACTGAGATCAATCTGACTGTAATGTGAAGCACCTGCAAATCCTCCATGTGAGGTAATGGGTAGCAATCCATAATCATACTCTTATTGGGTTCACGGAGGTCTACACAAAGTCTAATGTGTCCATCACACTTATGTACCATCACCAAAGGACTAACCCATTCTGAAGCATCAACTGGTTCAATTACGCCCACTGTAAGGAGACAATTAAGCTCAGTGGACACCTCCTTGCGGATGCTGAGAGGCAAGCGTCTCAGTTTTTGATGTACTGGTGTCGCTGTTGAATTAACTTGCACTTTGTGGATGAATCCTTTCACACATCCGAGGTGAGCAGCAGATACAGGTGACACTGTATACACAGGACTTGTGGAATGCTCAGTCGTATGAAGAGCTGCAGTGTCACGGCCCGGTACGAAACACCGAGGAGAAACAGGGTCTGGATCCACATGCAGGTGAAAACTTCTTTTTAATGAACAGAAAGGCCAACAAGGCAAAACAAAACAGATCTAGGAACGACAGATACAAATACATTTATAATACAGCCAGGCAGAGTGGTGAGTGAGAGGAGGAGATATAGTCTGTGACAATGGGGAACAGCTGAGGGTGAGTGTAATGAGTGAATGACTCAACAGGTGTATAGAGTTTGGGGAATTAGTGTAATGAGTGAACAGGTGTATGGGGTTTGGGGAATGGAGTCCGGGAGATGGCGCCCTCTGGAGGAGAGAGGGAGAAACGCAGGGCCCAGACTCATGACACTGCAGGTTAGATTTCACCTTCATGGTCTATGTGCTTTACTTTTCCACTTACAATGTCCAGGTTCAGCAATCTAATTAAATCTAACCCTAGCAAGGGAAATCCCACCGTCACTACATAAAAAGTAGGCAGGACTACATTGTCATTTGCTGATACACCTGCTAATGCTGATAAGCACCCAATAACTGGTAGGTCCTCTTTTGCATAAGTGACCAGTTTGATTTTGGGCTTAGTCAACGTGCATTGTGAAAAGTGTTTCTTATACACAGCTTCTGGAAGTATAGAAACTGATGCGCCCGTATCCACAACCAGTTGTAAGGTATGTTTATTACCTCCTGGTGCTTCAATATTCACTTCACAGGTAATCTTATCATTGGCTGCAGCAGATTGTTTAATGTTATCCAAGCAGAGCACAGTCACATCTGGAACAACCACCTATCTTACGTCACTCGCTACTGCTTTACACACTCTAGTGAAGTGACCTTTTTTCCTCAGAGTCTGCAAGTTACTTTAGCAGCAGGGCAGTTTTTATCATTTGCCAGATGTTTGTCCGATCCACATCTAAAGCATTGCTGATGTTGCTGGCCTGTTGCTGTTTGTTGTCAATCCTCCGATCGTCTCTGAACAGCCTGTGACTGTTTAGTTGAGCTTTCACCCTTTCCCCGTCTGCCGTACTTAGTATCCATACTAATGGCTTGTACTGACTTCATGGCAGTAGCAGTGGAATGACAGAGTAATGACGAATTTTTAACTGCAGCTTCCACTTGACATGCAATTGTAATCACTTTCTCTAGAGTGAGGTCCTCCTCTAGTAGTAATGTGTCCCTCACTGCAGTCAACGACGCATTTGCGATCAACTGATCACGAAGCATTTCACTCTCCATTTGCCCAAACGCACATGAGGCTGCTAACGCTCTTAATGCAGCAACGTATTGCGTAATAGTCTCATCCGCTCTTTGCACACGTTGCCTGAACCTATTCTTGTTCTTCACCATTTTAGGCCCCCCCCCCCCCCAGTGGTGCAGTTCTGCATTACATGTGTTAATTGTAAGCAATTACTATAAACTGAACATCAAGTATTGTTTACTTCTCAACACAACATATACATCTGGCCCAGAGTTTTCCAGGCATAGACCAGCATGACTGTTGTTGTTCATAGGCATTTAGTTGTTCATCTCCACTATTTTGTGCACAAAGGCACATCCTATATAAATTATTCACTATGCAGTATTTTTTACAGAAGCTCAAGCTTCCTTTGTTTTGATTGGCTGTCTCAAACATTTTGACATTGACAAGCCCAGTTAGCCTACTGGATTTAGCCTGAGCATGCTAAATATACTAAAATTATGTTGACTCAAGTTGGCTGGGTGGGTCATTAGCCTGGGCCGTCGGAAGGATAGGCTATACATACACTGACTAGCATTCTTTTTTTATTATTATTATTATACTTACATAGCAACAGGGAGAGGAATGTACAGCAGCACACCTGGAAAACTCACGATGCTCCAGATGGCCAATCTGCCCAAATCACCAAAACTAAAACCAATCAAGAGCAGGTGTGTGGCCCAGACCAAGACCATTCAAAATCTCAGCAGAGGATGATTAAACAACCAGCTTCACTCATTACAAACCAGTTTGTCTTTATTTTTGTCATATGTCTACAGAAGTTCTTACTGAGAATTAACAGAGGTTTGGAGACATTGGTGTTTGATTTAGTTAATTGTTTTAGTGTTTAATAAGTCACCATTATGGCGTTTAGTGTTTTGGCTCTTGACCCTTGCCTCTTTAATATAACTTGTTTCTCAGAATGAGTGCAGTAAACAAATAACAAATGATCAAAATAACTACTCTGCTACTACTTTTAATAATAAAACTGTTTAATATTACATTACAATTTCCATCTCCATTCCTAACTAAAGAGTTGTCAACCCAGAGAGAATGTGTAATACAGCAGACAATTATGTTCAGAACAGCATAGTATCACTATTTCTTCAGTTTGTATACTGTGCACAGTATGCGATTTATTCATTTAATTATTTATTCATTTTATTTCTATTTTATTTGCCAAAATGTGCAACCACAGGATACTACATGAGATAAAGAATGCTACTATAATGTAATTGCGCTCAACTTTACTTTTTTATTTCTAGTGTAAGGAATAAACTAGAGACTATATGTGCTGTGATTTTTAACATCAAATTTTCAAAATGACGACATTTTAAAACAAAATGGGATTAAAAATGCAAAATGACACTTTTTTTTCAGAGATGACAACTCAGCTCGATGCTACTTGCTGAATTAAACATGCTACACAATGAGGTCCCAGGACAACAACATTTGAAATGTAATTCATTACACTCTTAAAAATAAAGATTCTTTATTGTCAGTGATGGTTCCATGAAGAATATTTCCATTCCACAAAATGTTCTTTAAAGGTTCTTCGTATTATTAAAATATTATTCACGCTAAGATTTTTTTAAGAGTTTAAAAGTTCTTTGAGGAACCAAAAATGGTTCTTCAACTGCATCGTTATGAAAACCTGCTTTTTGAACCTTTGTTCTTAAGAGTGTATTGCATATACAGGTGCATCTCAATAAATTAGAATGTCGTGGAAAAGTTCATTTATTTCAGTAATTCAACTCAAATTGTGAAACTCGTGTATTAAATGAATTCAATGCACACAGACTGAAGTAGTTTAAGTCTTTGGTTCTTTTAATTGTGATGATTCTGGCTCACATTTAACAAAAACCCACCAATTCACTATCTCAACAAATATACCACCTCAGCAGTGCCACAAACTGATCACCTCCATGCCACGCCGAATTGAGGCAGTAATTAAAGCAAAAGGAGCCCCTACCAAGTATTGAGTACATGTACAGTAAATGAACATACTTTCCAGAAGGCCAACAATTCACTAAAAATGTTTTTTTTATTTGTCTTATGAAGTATTCTAATTTGTTGAGATAGTGAATTGGTGGGTTTTTGTTAAATGTGAGCCAAAATCATTACAATTAAAAGAACCAAAGACTTAAACTACTTCAGTCTGTGTGCATTGAATTTATTTAATACACGAGTTTCACAATTTGAGTTGAATTACTGAAATAAATGAACTTTTCCACGACATTCTAATTTATTGAGATGCACCTGTACTGTTTCACAAAATAGCAGGTAGCATACAGCATATATTGTATCTATCAATGATCCTCAAAAACATCTTATTCACTAGTGAAAACACAAAATTTACATTAAGTTTTTTTTCTTTCTCACAAAGGTCTTAAATCTCCACTGAAGTGACATCTCAGACATGTACAGTATGTGTGTGTTTATGTCATATCTCTCCCAGTTTGCAGTAAACTGTGTTTATTGGTTCTGAATCGGGTTCTGCTGCCTGGTGAACTGTAGCTTTTACTTTAATAGTTCTGTCGTGTCCAGATTGCTGTTGCTCCTGATTGTCTCTCATCACCTCCACACTGTCTACCTGACAAGCCTTGGTCTGAGAAAGACACAAACCAACAAATAAACAGGTCACACAGAGTTTCATTGCATCTAAATTGATCAAAGGACATTGATTCAAATTACAATCTCACTATTCGGATGAGATTCAGTAAGATATTGCATACATGTCGAGATGGAGTGTCGTAGATGGTTTCTACTTTGTTGCTGACGATGTTGTTTCCTGGGGATGTCTGGGATGCGGCCGGCTTTTCCACTGTGCAGTAGATTGTTTCATGATGCTGTTGAATCACAGCATGACTGGACTGATACAGAGAGAAAGGACAGAGTTTAAAAAAAAACAAGAGTCATGATAAATACGTCCATTCTGAGAGAGAATTTGACTGAGTTATACCTGCGGATGAACTTTTGAACACTTTCTTCTCTTGACAAATACTACAATGAAGCCCATAAACAAACCCAATAAAACACCAACACCAATGGTGACAATGATCCACGTGATGAGTGACCGCGGAAAGCGCGAATCACTTTGCAGCTTTTCATGGCCTGGAGATAAATACAACACATTTTAGAAAAAGAAACAACAACAAAACAGCTATTTACACTAGACGTTTTTATTTAGTATTGTTATGTTATTGTTTTATTTTAATTAAAAAAAATAATAATTTGAAGTCCTGGTGTGCTTATGTTATGTATAAACAATATTCTTGATGGGGGAGGAGTCAATTAGGCCACACTCGGGTACGGCACTAAATTAGTAAATAACCAAGCCATCATATTAAGCTCCTCATCAACAGCGATCATAATGGAGATGAAGCATTATTAAATCTGAAGCAAAAGATCACAGACTTCAAACACATCTCAGAATATCTTAGAAGAAAACAACAGCCCTCTTCTCCTAATTTGTAATTGGTGAGTAGCTGGTGGCTTTAGCCCCCGATTATTGTCGAAATCCGCTGATCTTTTTGAAGACTCATGTCTTAAATGTATAATATAGATTTTAATATAAATTCTTTCACTTTGTTCGCCCTAGCGTAGTATAGTGATGAAAAAGAGAAAAGGTTGTTTTAAAACGCTGTGTCAGGTTAAGAGTTCTTAAACTTTCTTAAAAGTTCTTTAAACTTTTCAAATCACGTCTCGACAACTTGCACTCTTTTCAATTTGGTTCGTGTTTTTAAAAGCACAAAAGCCTTCGTTCGTTTAGTTCACTGCAGTTTTAAAGCGCTCAAGCTCTGCAGATTTCAATAAACCGCTATTGATAGTCGATAAGGTAATAATAAAGAGTCAGCAAATTGATGTGCCTAATAACTGTGCACACTTGTAAATGTATAGTTTCAAGGTAAAATGGAAAATGAAATAAATAAAATACTTTATATATTGAAGTTATTGATGCACCTTAAAAAATTTCTTAGCACCTCCAAGAAAACATTTCTGGAGCTGCCAGTGCTGTTCACATTTAGCAATTTGGCCCATATGATAGTTTACACATTGTAACAATATAAACAATGAAGCAGTTTGTGGTGCCAAACTTAATGCCAATAGTTAACCAATCAACAGTCTCTGTGTTTGCCTTATTAAATAATCATGGACTTAGTAAAGCCACAGAAACGCTTCACTTCAGCGGCTGGAGGAAACGGTTCTAAACGTCAAACAGTGATGTAAACACCCCTCTGTTTCTTCCTTCTGTTTTTCTTTCATAAGAAACCAGAAGGGATTTTCATGACCACATATTCACAGATGTGACAGCTAATAAAACACATAAAAACACAAATAAGAACTTTTAATTTTAACGAATATTCAGTGTGAAATCTCAAACCTGACTAAGGATGAATTAAAGTACAAACAGTGTGAAACATGACACAGGATCAGTATTAAATAAAATGCATGCTTACACATAACTTTGGGAGCCTGAGAATGATTCTTGCTCACGTGGTTGTTGACGCGGCACTGGATGTCTCTGTTGTCCATTGCAATAGTGATGTTAATGGAGGATAGATTGCCTTGTGTCTTTGCACAGAAACTTTGGTCGCAGTCAAACGTGGCCCAGCTGCCATCAACCGAACAGTTTACTGTGGCCTGACACGCAGATGAATTCAAGTCATATTGACTCACTTTGATTACAGGCTGAGAGACAGTGTCTGAAAAAAACACCACAGATGAGTTAGTAGCAAGATCTGAGCTAAGATACTGAATTATAAATCATGTGATAAGCATTCAATGTACAGTAAATGAGATAGATGGCTAGATCTTACTCTCCACTGTAAGTGTGAATGCAGTCAGAATGTCTTCCTCGAAGTTCGAAAGGGCCTCATATTGTCCACTGTCATTTTCCTGAAGGTCGTGTATGGTCAAAGACCAGTCGGAGACGTTAAAGCTCATTCGTTTCCTATATTTAGTGGGAACTCCCATTGAGTTTGCAAGCAACTCTTTCCTGTTGAATCGTCGCCATACAGGTTCTTGCAAATGTGACCGATTTCTGGGACTGATGCTCAGTTGGATTGAGCTTCCTTTCAATCCATAACGCTTCTCTTGGCAATCAGCGACAAAACCTGCGTGAATGAAAATTTCATTTGACTAAGCAGTCTATAATGATGAGGTTTTTTATGTTTTTGAAAGATGCCTCTTCTGCTCACCACGGCTGCATTTATTTGGTCAAAAATACAGTAAAAACAGTAATATTTTGAAATAATATTACAAATTAAAATTACTGTTTTCTATTTGAATATACGTGTGTTAAACTGTAATTTATTGCTGTGATCATGTGACTGAAGACATTACTCCAGTCTTCAGTGTCACATGAAACATTTCTGATTATTACCAATGTTGAAAACAGTTGTGCTGCTTCATATTTTTGTGGAAACAGTGCTATATTATTTCATTGTTTGATGAATCGAAAGCTCGAAAGAACAGCATTTCTTTGAAATCTTTGAATATAAATGCATTTACTGTCACTTTTTATCAATTTAATGCATCAATGCTGTAAATAATTGTACTTATTTTTTTAAATCTTACTGACCCCAAACTTTTGAATGATGGAACATAAGAAGAAAAATAAAATATGAAATAAAATACCAAACAGGAAGTGTACAAAATTACTTGAAGAAAAGCCTAATCTTAGATGCATCTGTATCTCATGCAAAGCTATCGCACAACTGCAAAAGACTTGTGCGCAAGCTGTATGAACTACTTTTTGCTCTATATATTGGCTACGCTCGGAGAAAAAAAAAAGTATAAAAGCGGTCACTGGGGCAGTACCTTTGCAAAAGGTCCACCTTTGTACCATATTTACCCCTAAAGGGTGCATATTGGTAGCATAAATATAAATATTGGTCTCTAAAATGTACATATTATTAGCTTTTGAAAGAACACCATCCCAGTAACAGCTGCCTTTATTTCTGAGTGTACTTCTGATGCTATATGCTTTCATTGTTAAGAAAAATCAGGTTCTAAATTCTTACAAATATATTTTTTTGTGTTCTACAGATGAGAGAAAGTCATATGGGTTTGGAACAACACAAGGGTGTTTTGTTGGGAACTATTCCTCCAATAATTAAGTTTAAGAAGAACCTGTAAGGGGAATCTTTTGACTGTTTTGAGCTGGGAAATTCTTCATAAAGCAGATGCGCACCTAAACTAAAGCAAAAAATCCACCGCAGAATGAGTTTCATAGCTGTCAGCTCGACTTTGAAGACTGAAAATAAGACACCAGATTTCCTGTTGAGCACCTGCAGGCAAGAAACAGGAAAGAAACAGAAAAGTGAATGTCAGCAGTGCATATCTTCTGCAAAACAAGGTCTAGAAACAGAGTAGCAAATTAAGCAGTCTAGATGAATGAATAATTCTATCTCAACCTACTGTTTAGACCAACTTTCTTATGTCCACTAATAACTTCTTATTTCCACAATAGCTTCAGACTTCTGTACTTCTGTAAACCTCAACAAAATAGAAAATGAGCGATTACTGTAAGTATATGTGGGTGTTCATGGGTGGCTGGGTGGGTGTGCATGTGTGCAGTTAGCGGAACGTTTGAATCTCCTCTGATCATGGGATGATTTTTCAATGTTTTCAGTGTTGTTTACACAATGAGTCACAGACAGCAGAAAAGGTCATCTCCGCCAACACACACACACACACACACACACACAGACATACAATTGTGAAATTAATTCAAATGGAATTTCATAATTAAAGTCTTGCCTACTCAATGTACACCACAAGCACTTATTATAGATTCTAAATGAAATCTTAAAGATCAGAAATTTGTGCTCTAAGTCAAGCAAATGTTTACGTGTCCACCTTTTTACATAGAAATAAGCAGATTACACCACAAACAACTAAACCTGCTTAACCAGGGAGCACTTGCTTTAACCAGTCATTACAACTTTAATGTAAACAAAAAACAAATGGCATGTTGTCAAAAGCATATCACTTGTGTTAAATCTAGAATTGCAGACCTGAAGACATTGTACGTTCAGAAACAGCTGTGCACACGTTGCACAGTTATGAGAACTCGGTATATTTTATAATGAATTAAAATGAAACCGAATATGCATGCATTCACATTTCACTCATTACATGTCAAATGTATAAAAGCAAGAAATTGATCCCATACTATAGAGCAAGTCCTTACCTGCAAGATCTGTTGCAGTAAATGTCTTAAACAGGATGAGACGCAATGGTTTTCCACTCTCAAACTCAAAAATACTGTCTTCCTGTTCATTTGCATGTTTGAAACAAGTGGGTTCAGTTCTATTTCTACCCTACAATATGAAAGTGATGTCAGACGGAAACTATGATTAATACATCACAATGTACTGCAACATCTATCTATCTATCTATCTATCTGTCTGAAATTGATCCCATACTATAGAGCAAGTCCTTACCTGCAAGATCTGTTGCAGTAAATGTCTTAAACAGGATGAGACGCAATGGTTTTCCACTCTCAAACTCAAAAATACTGTCTTCCTGTTCATTTGCATGTTTGAAACAAGTGGGTTCAGTTCTATTTCTACCCTACAATATGAAAGTGATGTCATACGGAAACTATGATTAATACATCACAATGTACTGCAACATCTATCTATCTATCTATCTATCTATCTATCTATCTATCTATCTATCTATCTATCTATCTATCTATCTATCTATCTATCTATCTATCTATCTATCTATCTATCTATCTATCTATCTATCTATCGTCTGTCTATCTATCTATCTATCTATCTATCTATCTATCTATCTATCTATCTATCTATCTATCTATCTATCATCAACCCTATCTACCCAAAAGCTAAAAGGTACATATCTGTACCTTTTTTTGTCCCTAAATGGTACATATTAGTACTTTAAAAGCACATATTAGTACCTAAAGTGTACGTATTACTAAAGTACTTTACATGTGCATAGTACCTTAAAGGGGTCATATGATGCGATTTCAATTTTTCCTTTCTCTT
>NW_015542395.1:497325-526324 GCF_001515605.1 Sinocyclocheilus anshuiensis | reverse complement strand
AAGAAAGAAGGCGTAACTTTGATTCTCGCTGTAGTATTGTTGCTGCCGCCGCCGCCATGTCGTGAAGGCGCCGTGTGTTTCGTTGTGAAAGCGAAACTACTTTGTTTGGGTCACATGATGTTGCTAAAAATAACATGATGTCGTGTATTTGGTGTAATGCAATGTGTTTATGCGGTTTAAGGTTCAAAAAACACATTATTTTCCACATACTGTACATTACTGTTTCTCCTCTATGCCCCGCCTTTCTGAAACGCGTCGATTTTTACAAAGCTCATCGGTCTGAAAAACGAGGTGTGCTCTGATTGGCCAGCTATCCAGTGCGTTGTGATTGGCCGAATACCTCAAGCGTGTGACGGAAATGTTACGCCCCTCACCATACTGTGATGATGCCCTGTCCCGGCCGGAGCGACGAGACAAAAACATGAAAACCCATTATAAACGAGGCATTTGTTGCATCCAGTGGGGACATAATTACGGATTATAATCACTTATAATGTGTTTTTTCGCGTTGTGTATCATGCTGCGTAAACATAAAACCATGTCTGCATTTGTGATCGGAAAAATGATAAACAACAAGTGCTACTCTACACTGCTCAAAACTCGCGTTTGAATCGTCAGTGGCAAATTCTTTAGATATAAAACATTTACTTACAGACTGTGAGTCAGAAGCGCCAGACTGTCCTTGCAAAGTTGGAACTGCCCCACTTTATAGAACAGCCTTTGAGGTTTGTAGGCTACTCTGCAGGTTCGGGAAACAGTCCTCCATAAAAATGCGTCACATAGCGTCACACACTGCATGTGGCGGCATGTTTTAACGAGCCGGTTTAGGAGGGTGTGGCTGACTCTTAACTTTTATAAAGAATATCTCTTTGGATTTGAGACTTTAGTCTTTGCAACTTTACAGATCTTCTTTATGCACCAAGAGCTTGTAACACTCCAAAGAGAAAGGAAAAATTGAAATCGCAACATATGACCCCTTTAAAAGTACATATTTGTATCTTAAAGTGCATATTATTGCATATTAAAATTACATATTAGTACCTTAAAATGACACATTAATACAAAAGTGTAAAGCTAATTGTTCAGAGATCTGAACTTATTGTTTCGGGAAAAAAAAGTTTCATTCGAGAATTGAGCCAAAGCAATTGAGAAAAACTGTAGTACCTTAAAAATACATCTTAAAAGTGCATATTAGTACCCTAAAGTACATCAGTGCCTTAAAAGTACATACTTGTATCTTAAAGTGCATATTATCGCATTAAAATTTAATTTTAGTACCTTAAAATTACATATTAGTACCATAAAGTGTACATATTAGTACCTTTTGAAAGGTCTTGGTCAATGGCACACATAATTCAATAAGTGCTGCCAGGACAATAGAATTATAAATATTGATAAATATAAATATTGAGTAGAGAACTGCATCTAAAATCTTGAGTGTTGTGTTTTTCTGTGCGTATATGTAACTGCATACAGGTGCTGAAAGAAAAATATAAATATACATACTGTACATACTGTACAGTGACTTCAGATGAAGGCTGAATTCACCGCAGACGCATCTGCATCACACTTTAATCTTTCATTTTCATGATGCTGGGAATTGTAGGGAATACACACCGGGTGTTTTTAACACTCACCTCAGAATCACACCAGGTGCTACGAAACTATGATTTAACACCGTTCATTGAACACACTGATAAAATCACTGTGCGACTGCTTCAAAACTTCTCATTTATTAAAAACAGACATTTGAGATCATTAGCAGTTAAAGTGATGAAAGTCCAGTTCTGAAAGTGACTAAACACAAAAGGAAATTCGTGAAACAGATGTTTCCTTACAGCCACAGTTTAAGACAGGCAAAATGCAATAAAGATGAAACCAAAATCATTCTTTTTCAACAACATAAATCTGAATAATAATAATAATAATAATGTGTTATAGGTGGTTTATATCACCTGCAAGTTGAAAAGTTTATATCTGATCTCTCATAAAAATTATTTTATAAAACGAATTACATTTCACCTCAGCAATCTGTATAATGGGGAGTTTGTTCACTCAAAATAACACAATGCATGAACAATAGTAATTTACCACAGTAACAGTGATTCTTGACTTAATAAACAGCTCTAACGTATTATTATTATTATTATTATTATTATTGTTGCTGTTGTTGATTCATAGGCACATTGACTTGACAATTACTATATTTCAAAATACATTCTTTCACTCTTCGTCATCATCTTCACATATAAAAGGCCATGTACAGTTGAGTTGGACCCAAACAAAATATCAAAAATAAAGCCTCCTCCTCGAGTTAAAGTGCTTTTAGTATTGTTAACAAACATCATGTTTATTCCAGTGACAAAAGATCAACTATGGGGAAAACAACTATATCTTTACGCAAAATAGCTCTAAACTGGCA
Source organism: Sinocyclocheilus anshuiensis (assembly GCF_001515605.1). Classification (NCBI taxonomy): domain Eukaryota; kingdom Metazoa; phylum Chordata; class Actinopteri; order Cypriniformes; family Cyprinidae; genus Sinocyclocheilus; species Sinocyclocheilus anshuiensis. Next base: position 523,902 of record NW_015542395.1, on the reverse strand, counting down.
CTGTTAGACACAAACATAGATGCAAATCACATCCAATGCAGTCTCTCAATGAGACACGCACAAGTTATTCACTCTAAATGTTGTACCTTTGCTCTATCATTAACTACAGTACAGTGGTTTAAATATTATGATTTTTTTTTTCCAGTCAATGACATGCAACCCTCCAGTCCATTGTAATCCATAATCCTTCTGCAAAAAATAGATCGATGTCCATGTGTTTATAAAATCAGGTATTGTCCATCAGAGTTTACAAAATAGTTGTTCTTCTCAAAGTGTCAAATCTGTGGCACTGCTTTTCTTGGCCACAAGGTGGTAAACTAGTCTTTCCCGGTGAGCAGGTTCATCACACCAGAGTCTGTTGCTGTTTTGTCATGTGTAAAGCAGCAGATCTATGTTGAATCATCATTTGATTCCACATGGACTAATAGTTGAGTAGTTTACAGTATTTCTCATTTACGGATTCCAGCTATGTCCAGAACGGAACACTAGCATACTAGCATTCATATGTAGCATACTAATTTTCAAAAGTAACATGTGAAACGATGTGCATTAGGCAGTGATAAGAGTTTTAAATAATAAAGAAATAAAGAAAGCCAGTAAAATGGGTTCCTCAACTGGTTGAGCATGACGCTAGAAACATAGTTTGAATGCACTGTAAGCGACGCTTGATAAAAGAGAAAAACGTGGCTGAATTACTTCAGGTTCTGAAATCATAATATTGCATTGCATTGTGAGATACGTATTACTCAGTGTGCTCTGGTTCTGTTCTCCACAATTTGCAACCCAGGCTCATTGGAAAAACATGCCTGCATCGCCATTTCTGCAAAGTGATATTATGTTGCTTCTTGCACATTTCGTAAAACTTTTAAGATTAAATGACCAGTGGGGGGCGCTAATCTGGCAGTGTTTTATCGCACTGGTTGTTCTATGTATCTCAGCAGTTTGGAAATGAAATGTCCAGTTGGTGGAGCTTAAACCACATTCAGTTTAATCCAAAACAGTCGAACATGAATCTGGCAATGTTTTGTTTCATTGGTTCTTGTACATATAGCAATGCATAGTTCGCAAATGAATGTCCGGTGAGTGTTTGAAAATAACATCATCTACATTAGTCTGTGTGAACGGCTTGGTTTCGGTTTTGATGTAAACAAGATCTTCTCCGCATTGATGTTCTCTTTTCCGCTATATTTTTAATGAACAACGCAGCAGCACCGCATCTATTGGCTTCAACTGGATAGGCTACCTCCTTAACGCACACCTAAAATTCGAATGCAACGTTTTTGCATTCGAATGTGGATTTTTATTTTAAATTCGAAATTAGAATTTTTTTTTGACATCCCTAATCTACATTAAATCTAGCCTTAAATGCAACCAATAGTGTTAACAGAAGCAAATATGAAATGAAATACATTTGCTGAGGCAACCATGGCATTTTATCTTGCTTCTACAAGCCTTTGAGCACTTTTATCATGACTCGTATTTCAGGAGACTTTAGTGCTTTGCATCACAAGTGCAGTGCTGTACCGGGTGAGCTATCGAGCAAGTTCTCTGCTGGACAAACTAAGTAATTACACCATTTCAAGCATTTTATCTGCGTTATATTTTCTGTAAAAAAAATTTCATATTTTCATATTCGTCGATACCAATATATCGGCAACAGGCTCATATCGGCCGATAATATCGGCAAAACGATATATCGGTCGGGCTCTAGACCTGACTACGTGATTATTGTGCAAACATCCAAATGTATTACTTATTAGCTCATAACATAGTATTGCGCAAGGTACCATGTTAAAATAGGCTTTTAACAATCAATAATCTGTCCTTGTAATCATAATTAGTTTGAAAAGGAATATAAGTTGTTGGTGCTTTACTGCCACTAGTGTTCACTGCAACTAGAAACTGCAGTGAGTTATACATAAAAGTATGTTTTTGGAGTTTTGCAAAAATGTAGGAAAAGGCATGTTTTTCCAATCATGTTCCCATAGTAGATCATCATTGTGTTCTGTTCATACAGAAAACTTGCATGCTATGCACAGTATACGTACTATATACTGCAGAAACAGCAAGTGTAGTATGTTAGTGTGCTATTCCGAACATAGTCGCTTCTCTATTTCATGCTTGTATGCCAGTGTATTTCAGCGCTAGCCAACTCTACTGGCACGCTACCTTGTAAAACAGGTTAGCTCAGTGGCATCAAAACAAAAGTTGGCGAACACTGAATCAAACAAGTACTCAAGCAATTTATCTTCATCTGATCCCCCCATTCATTCATTCATTCATCTGTTTTTCGCTCTCTAGACGTTACTAATGCGGACGCTAAGCTGGTCTCGGACACGCCCCCTTTCCTCCCGGTAACTCTCCTCCAATCGTATCTTCTCCATATCTAGTACTCAAGCAATTTATCTCCATCTGATCCCCCCATTCATTCATTCATTCATCTGTTTTTTGCTCTCTAGACGTTACTAATGCGGACGCTAAGCTGGTCTCGGACACGCCCCCTTTCCTCCCGGTAACTCTCCTCCAATCGCATCTTCTCCATATCCGCCCCTTGGTCTCCACCACCACTGCCTTGATGTTGCGGTGACTGGGTGTTTGGAGGCGGGGCTTGTTTGAAAAGGGGTGGGGTCTTGGTCTTGGCAACCTTGTCAAAGAAGGCAAAATCAGCTACATACTTTCCGGAGGGGGAGAGGGAGACGACAGGTGGAAACTCATAGCCCCACAGGATCTCATCGGGCAGGTAGGAGGTGCGAACTTGGCAGGTGGCCGAGGTCGGCTCCACAGTAGCACTCATGATCACAAGAAGCTCAAAGTCAGCCAGCTCTGGATCCGTCCACCCACCACCTTAGAAAGAAAGATTCACAGTGAAACAGACAGCAGAAATTCAGTAAAGCATAGTGTAATTCCCATGTTGTCCCAAACCTGTATGGCTTTCTTTCAGTGTGGCAAATGAAATAGTACAGCTTTCAAATCTCATTTATGCTTGAACATAAGCAAACCTAGTCACATCCAACAGATTTAGAGTGGGACTTTTTTTGGAGCTTGTCTATTTTCATTTACATTATCTTATTGAATAGAATTTAAATATTCTATAAAATAATATTTATAATGTAATATATGATTTATACAGTATATTAAGTATACTTAATGTGAACATCTGTTCATTAAGCCTTCTCCTTACTCCATCTAGATGTGTATTAATTAATAATACACATAATTATTAATTAATTCTTTTTAATTCTTAGTTAAATTAAGAATTCTTAATTCTACTTATTTATTTTTTCTTTATGTATATTATGCAGGGTTATTTTAGTTAACTAAAACTAAAACCATGAAAAACATTTCGGTTCCTTGAAATAAAATAAACATTAACTGAAATAATATAAAATAAAACTAATCTAAAACTTTTTTTTCAGCTTGTTGTCAAAGCGACATATATCATTTTCAATTAATATTGATGTACTAAAATAGCTCAAATTAAAACTGAAATAAAAATTAATTTAAAAAAACTATATGGACATTACGTAAGGAAAAATATGGCTCATACCAGCAGAAATACAAATGCCTTCACTCGTAAACATGCCATTCACCCACTGACACACACACACACACACACACACCTGCATCAACATCCCACATTCAGAGCGAGAGACTGTCATCTGTAAAAACAGTCTCTCCTCTAACCCAGAGCCAGTTATGTATTCTGGGAGCAAAAAACATGGGGTTTCACAACCCACAAACACACAAGATCATGCTCACAAAAAAAAAGTGTGTTTTACAGTGGCCCCAAAAAAAGTATCTGGACACTTGAGTCACACTTAGAAATGTCACTGCAATGCATTATAAAATTTTAAGTTTAGTATAATTTATTTTACAGAAAGACAGCACAAGAACTCATTTTAGAGAAATGTGTTTGTATTGTTTTATTGTTAATGCTAAACCAACAGATGACAAATGGTGTGATATTTTCTAATGCAATGACATTCGGACAGTAAGAATGGCATTAAGCATTCAAAATGTATATACATCATAAATTAATGCAAATACACTGACATGTATTAATTATCAGCATATGAAGATATTCTTTGGTGTCAGTAAGAATGGCATTAAGCATTCAAAATGTATATACATCACAAATTAATGCAAATACACTGACATGTATTAATTATCAGCATATGAAGATATTCTTTGGTGTTGTTCACACACTGATCATGGCAGAACTCAGTGGAAAGATCCTCAGGGGATGCCAGTGTTTACTAGCGGGCAGATCTGATGTGGCCTCTCACTGTGTCTTTAAAGAGTTTGAGGAAAAGAGATACTTATATATGGGTCAATCGTACTACATACATTTTCATGTCCCCATCAAATATAAGTTAATATACTGAATAAAGGAATTCAATCTTATTAGTTACCTTTCTTTTATCAGTTTGTATGTATGAATATGTAAACATAGGGCTAAAATTTGATAAGGACGTGAAATTTTTATAATATCTCTGGGTGCTGCAATAATTTCTAACATTAAAAAAACTCTTAAGATATATTTCAATCTATCAACAATATAATATTGGTATGTATACAAGTAGTGGGTACAAAACATCTTTTGTGTTCCACAGAAAAAAAGAAAGTCATACATGTTTCGATTGACATGAGGGTGAGTAAAGGATGACAGAAATGTCATTTTGTTTGAAGGTTTCTTTAACACAATGTTGAAAAAAAACTGACAATGTGATCATCTGTTTTTCTGCAATACATATATTGTTGGGTTTTCACACTTTGGTTTACTCAAGAACCAAAGCTCTTTCAGTAACCATGAAGTGAACTTAGTTCAAAATAAATAAATAATTAATACAAAATAAATCTTTTTCCATTTGAGTTTTCATAGGCCACATGTTTTGACCCATTTAATTGGACTATATATTTTTTAAATATAATTTTGTGATTATTAAAAATATTTTTTTTTTTTTAAATGAATTTTATTGTATAGCACACAGATAAAATTCAGTACTAATATTTGCATATTAAATTCTTCATTTTCAAAAGTTAAAACATCAAGCTTAAATTTTGATGGTTTGCCTGCAAATAAATATATGCGTTGCCGGTTTCAGAGTGAAGTGGCACGGTGTTCATTTACACGTGTGCATATTATAATACAGCGTTTCAGCATCTCAAAGCAGCTCAATTCTCAGTTAATGAACCAAGGCTAACTAAGATGCTAAAACTCTGTATCTTTTAAATAAAATCGCAGCCTTCATGATTTGATGATTGCATTCAGCCCTATCACAATATTTGTTTTCTATATATCATGCAGTCCTAGTTTGGTACCACAAGAAAAACACAGTCTCTGAGTCAAACACACACACACACAACCCGCGAGACACAACAAAAACACAGCTCCGATCACAGCGTCCTCCATCCTCCTGTTGTTAACGTTGTTTTTCTTTGTTTCTGTTGTTGAACACCGCGCACAAATGACATCGCTGTCGAACGGTTCCTAGTACACACTGTCGGTGCGAATGCAACCCTTTAAATGGCACAGGGAAATAGTTCGCGCAAAATCGTCCCAGTACTTTAGTACTGTACATTTAGTTCTGGAACTAAAGCGGTGCGAAAGGCCCTATATTCATGAGTGAACATCCTGTTCTGCGGTTCATATAGCTTTATGCTGAGTTGTCACAGGGCTCCAGCAGAGGCCCATGTCTCTTCACTATTTAGTTGTTTTTTTTCTTCTATAGATTCACACACACTGGTGCACTGTGGGCGCACATCCATACACATACATTTGCACACAGCCACTCAGGCACATACAGATTTACACTGTAATGCAGCGGCACGCTTTCGGACACGTTTTTAAAACCGGTACCAGTTTCTTCATTCATATGCAAATGTGCTTCCATTGGAGCATTCTGAATAGCTATTTCTACTTCATATTCAGGTTTTTAAAGAAAAATTTAACGGTCAACATACAAAACAGAGTCATTTCTGGGAGGACACGATGAAATGGGAAGTCATCAAGAGATTAATTTGGATGAAGTAGCATTAGGTATAAGTGGGGTCTATTAAAAATAACCCAATACCGTATAATCTGACTACAGTCAATTACACTGGGCGATCTGGCTAGACTACAAACACGATGAGAAAGAAGCATTAAGACGAGAGAAAAAGCACATCAGAAACCATAAACAGATACACAAGGATATGCACGTACAGGAAAAACTCATAGACGTGCGAGATGAGAGTCGCATTCATTGAATCAAGTGCAAAAGCGGGGGACCAGAGGGTCTGATATATTGGGCCCTCGATGGGGTAGAGACTGGGACCGTAACTGGATCCACGACCTGCGTGTCAGCACCAGAAACTGGGCTGCTTTGTGCCTCTAATGAGACGCTCTGGCACACTCTCATACACGCATTCCAGCCAAGGAGAGAGAACGTATAAAAGAAAGAGGGAAAGCTACGTCTGTAAAGAAAGTGAATGTGGGCTAACAGAGAGTAAATGAGATGGAGGGAGGAAGAAGACAATAAATGCAGCTCATCTGCCAATAATAGAAACCCCAAGTTCCTGTAAACATACAACTCTGCTGGAGCCACGGGGGTCGGTGCCCAACCACGCTGTCCCTGTTCTCAGGTGTATCCTACTGACAGTCTTCATCTGCCACCATAGACAGTGCCATCTCTGCAGTCCCCCACAATCACAAAGAAGCTAAGATTAGATGTAGGTTTTTCAATGTGCGCATAACTAAAAAACATGCATTTGACAGACTTTTTTAGTGAAAACAACTTTCATTGCATTTATGGTACACATGGTCATGGGTTCAATTCTCAGGGAATGCATGAACATCAGTTCATCAGTTCAACTGATGTTGAACATTCAACATCAGTGAACATCAGCTTAAGTTCATGCACTCCTTCGGAATCGAACCCACATGAATTTGCCAGACGCTTTTATCGAAAGCAGCTTACATTGCATTCATGGTATACATGGTCATGGGTTCGATTCCCAAGGAATGCATGACCAATAGCTTTGCTAGAGCTATGCTCTAATGTTTGAGCTACAGGAATCTCAAAATTCCTGTGATGTTTGAATCGTACATATATGAGGAAATGGAGTAGTGGCGTCTAGTAAAGAAGTGGCACTTCTTTTTTTCCACTTCAAGCACTGGAGGTACCTCAATAAATAATTACGGCAGCATCGAAAAACAAGCTACATTGGCTGATGGTAGGTTGATTATTTCTGATGCTAATTGTTGTTATTATTTCTCAAGGACCGAAGTAAGGACTGGTGGGATGACAGCTGTCCTCCACAAATTCACAGATGATGAGTGGAAGACACAGATGATGAGTGGAATACACATCCGAAACTTAGAGCTCAAAGAAAATCCCAAGTTCCCAAGTTTTTCCCACTCATAATTACAACATTGTGGTGGTGTCCATTTGCGTTTAACCTATAAATATACAAATGCATCATTACATTTTGTTGTGGACCAGCAAACAACAACCCAGAACACTTTAGCAACCACTAGCAATTCTCTAAAAAACACCCAGAGCACTCTTGCAAATGCATAGCAATGCCCTAGCAACCTACCCAAACACCCTAGAATCATGGTAGCAAGTTTTGGGCAGGCAAACAGTAAATGTACAAATCTAGTTCACATTTATCCTCATGATTAATCAGAGGCAAAATGGAAACATAAATTGAGCCACTTTGGCCTGCCACGCGCACTTGATTCAGGTGTGAAGTGTCAGTGGAAACGGCACCAGCGTGTACTCAAAGTTCCAAAACTTCCTGAACCTTCTGCCTGCAGCATGACCTCTGCGCTGAAACAGAGCTTCTCTGGTGTCTTTGACACTTCTCCCCACACTGCTGTTTCACGTTTCTCTTGTGTAGCACTCTATCCTCAAAACAACTCTGCTGGAGCCACGGGGGTCGGTGCCCAACCACACTGTCCCTGTTCTCAGGTGTATCCTACTGACAGTCTTCATCTGCCACCATAGACAGTGCCATCTCTGCAGTCCCCCACAATCACAAAGAAGCTAAGATTAGATGTAGGTTTTTCAATGTGCGCATAACTAAAAAACATGCATTTGACAGACTTTTTTAGTGAAAACAACTTTCATTGCATTTATGGTACACATGGTCATGGGTTCAATTCTCAGGGAATGCATGAACATCAGTTCATCAGTTCAACTGATGTTGAACATTCAACATCAGTGAACATCAGCTTAAGTTCATGCACTCCTTGGGAATCGAACCCACATGAATTTGCCAGATGCTTTTATCGAAAGCAACTTACATTGCATTCATGGTATACATGGTCATGGGTTCGATTCCCAAGGAATGCATGACCAATAGCTTTGCTAGAGCTATGCTCTAATGTTTGAGCTACAGGAATCTCAAAATTCCTGTGATGTTTGAATCGTACATATATGAGGAAATGGAGTAGTGGCGTCTAGTAATTCAAGCTCAAGGCTGGCAACCAGATGGTTGCTGGTTAATTCACCAGAAGGAATGGTTCATGAGCCAACAGAGCAAGAACTAAGGTTGAACAAGCTGAAACTATGCCTGTTCTGTTTTACATCTACCCATTTGGCAGATGCTTGACCCAAGACCTTGGCAGAGCCAGCACCGTGCACTTCCATTTGCACTACAGTCATACCAGTTCAACTTACAGTAGAAAGTAATGAATACTTTTTTCTAATGGGATGGTTCTATGCTTAGGATTTCAAGCACCATTTTGGAATTTCAACATCTCAACGTCACATTTTATTGTTCTAGTTACCCTCCTAGTTCTCCTAGGCTTGCGTACCTTTGGCAGCCCAGGCCCGCAGTGGGCTGTTGTCATCAATCACGTGGTAGAAAGTGAGGGGCAAGATGAGGAAGGGGCTGTCACTGGATGTGTCCACTTGGAAGGCTACATTCCTCTGTTCCAGACGCACTGTCTCACCCTCTTTAGTCTGTGAAGTCTGCAGCAGCTTACCTGTTACCTGAAGAATCCCAGGAATTGGACATACAGTATGATAAGTTGCGCATATGTTACGATAGAAATTAACATGAAATTAAACATTAATTCATCATATGTGTTTACCTGGCAGCCCAAAAGGAGACTCTTACGCATGTTAGCGATACGGATCATAAGACAAGGTCGGCCCTCATGATTGGCGACCACCGCATGTTGACTGAACTTCACCGTCTCACCACGTTTTTTCGGCCGTGCTACCTACATACACCAGATGAAAATGTACATAACACCTTATTAGATATGAGAGAACTGTACATGTCATAAAAATATATATTTTTAAACCAATATTGTTCCAGTTCAATCCAGTTCCATTATGGCTGCACGATTAATCACAATACAACTGAAATCCCAATATGGCTTAGTACGATTATCAACGTGCAAAGGCGGTTTTATTTAAATTAATATATGTTCTGTGTTTTTGAGTGAAGCTCAGCACTGTGTTCATTTACACGTGGGAAGCTCATGATAGATCATCCAGTGTTTTCAGTGTCTCGGATCGACTTGGTTCACAGCAAAGGCTGCTCCGCACAAAATCCATCTCTGTATTCGCTGTGAGTTTGGTCCACTTGAAATGCATTTGGGAACTCAACATTTGCCAGCCTTCTTCCCACACTTGTAATGAGAAATGCTACTAAACTGGCTAATGTCAGCAAAATAAGAGCTTAAGGGTCTCCTTGAGGTTTTCTGCCAAAATGAAAGCTCGATTGTTTAACATTTCAAAATTGAAGATATAAGACAAACAGAAATATTTGTATTGTAATTGTACAGTTTACAAAATTTTCTTAATAATGTGATCAGATTTTTTATTCCCAAATCCTGCAGCCCTAAATTCCAGTGCTCCTAAATACATTTGCGATGTACTTAGAAACCTAAGCAACTTTTCAGACACGTTTTCTATTGTACCTTGGCAAGGAAGGTTCCAGTGATGAAGATCTCCATCACCATGGTGATGACAAGTTGGACAATAAGCAGAATGATAGCAAGAGGACATTCCTCAGTGATGCAGCGAAAGCCATAACCAATCGTAGTTTGTGATTCCAGGGAGAAAAGGAATGCTCCCGTCAGGGTTTGGACCTGCATCACACACGGCGTGTGGTTGGACGGAGGGTCGAACTCTGGTGAGAAAGGACAAGAACCAAAGAGATGAAAATTACAGGGTTGCAATATAATAATAATATTTGCATAAATAAACATGAAGGTCCTATTGAAGAACATCTTTTTTCCTCCTCACCTAGCAAATCTCCATGCACAAGTGCCACCAAGTACCACAGCACTCCAAAAACAAACCAGGTGCCAGCGAAGGTGGCAGAAAACAGAAAAAGCTTGTAACGCCACTGCATGTCCAGAAAGGTCGTCCACAGGTCATGCAGGTAAAGCGTCCCTCGACCGCTGATGTGTTCGATGCGTACATTGCTCCGCCCATCTTTAGATAGCACCCGTCGACGGCGTCTCAATGCCGCAGGTCCGTTTTCTGTCGAAGCCCCGCCTCCTCCACCTAGGAGTGGCTTTAGAACATCTGTCTGTGTCTGGGAGTGGCAGACCTTCTGTGGGGAGGGGCTACGGGAAGAAGGGGGCGTGGCTGAGGTCATAGCTAGAAGGGAAGAGAGAGATGGTTTAAAATCAGTAGTCTGATTTCTTCTAACTTCATGCAGACCTGAGCTCCAGGGTTGCAAGGAGATTGGCTACCCCTGGTTTAAAATGTGCATGCTCACTATTCATGGTAAATTAAAAAAAATAAAAAGTTGTTATTTTTAACACAGATCATTTATGTCTTGTGTATAAAACTCTGCAAATTATCTCCGCTAATTTACGCTATTTCTGCGGTTAGATCTGAACTTCAACCAGAGATTTAGAACTAAGAGCTTCATAAATCATTCATGCGTTAAAACTCATCATGATGTAGTGGTTTGTGTTCAACATGCAAACAAAACCAGTTTCTAAAATGCACAGGTGGCAAGGCTTTCTTCATTCAAAACTCTAGTTAAAGACTGCTAAAGCTTTAAGCACACAAGGCTGGTTCTTTCATGGAAAAGAGACAGTCTGTAATTAGGTTAATGTTCAATTATGACCAAACACTGAGATGATCAGACAATGATCAACAGCTAATACAGCCCCACATAAAAGTGACTCTCTCACAATTAGAGTTCAATGCCATGAATTTTACATTTTACAGTATCTTGGTGAAGCATAAAAGAAATCACTGTTTCTTTTGTAAGTGATTCACCATGTAAAGCAGTTTACAGAAACTTCCTAGCACAATACCATTACAAAGTATAAATTACAATTAAAGTCTAAGGCAGGTTGAATTTGTTTAAATATAGTACTGCAATAACAACAAACTTTGGGGGTAAAATGTTACCTGGACTTCTCTTTGTTTGAGTGTTAAGTTTTTGCTCTGACACTGAACTCTGATGTTGTTATCTGTCAGTTTAAGTTTTCACATTGCCATTTATATTTTTCTCACAATTCCACTTATTTCCCTCATTTTTTTCTGGCCAGCAGTGGATGTTATCAGATGGGACTCATACATGGCACAGTTTAGGTTACAGAAACTACTAGTATCTTCTTACTCTGACATAAAAAGAAGTTCTTCTTAATGAAATAACCAATCCAGCAGTTAGGCTTCTGTGTGAGAAACCTGTCACCTTATCGCCGTCTGTAAAATCTAGGTCGTCTCGTAGCATTTTAGAAGAAATAGCACATGGGAAAAGAGAGGGCTCTATCTCTATATGAGCTCTATCTGAAAGACGTGCATCGTCCAAGTAAAGAGAGCCACATTAGGGTTCCCAGCAGTATCTAAAAACGACTTTTCTAAAAGCTGAAATGGGCAAAGTAGCTTCCACTGCGATCTTTATCGCAGACACGTGAGCGCATCCTTCTCTCCTGAGGTTTGTGTGTGCCAGGAAGGGGTACAGGGCCGGGTTTGGGGGCGACCCTGGTGGTCCGTTACTGTTTTTGACTCTACATTCAGGCCCTCCAGCTGCCCAAGCACATTAAATGCCCCTCATTCACACAGTGGAAGCAGCTGCCCTTTCTCATTTAAAGGCTAGTCGTCAACACTGACCAACTCACATGCCGTGCTCGGTTGGCCCGGGTGAGCAGTGAAAAGGGTGACTTATTCACCATCCAAAAACACAAAACCGCAGGAAGGAATCAGAGATGAAAAGAACACCACAATGTTTTCCATATTCCCTGCATTCCTCTCTTACATTGAGAATGACGTTTCTTAACCCTTCACCTTTATAAACTTTGTTTCATAGATGCTGCTTGGGCAGTTTTTTCAATCACTGGCTCAGTCACTTTTTGTGTATGCAAACCATCACATGCTCCAAGAACGGACTATTGTTAATCCCAAAAGGTCCTGGAATAAAAGACAAGATGAACCATCATAGATGAACCATTTTAAGCTTCACAAACATTCACAAAAGAAGCACTTTCTTTTTTCTAACTTTTTTGAAATACATCTACAGTGGCCCCGAAAGTATTTGGACACTTAAAGTCCCCATGAAATCAAAATTAAAGTTAGTATCAATATGTTAGTCTTAAGGTTATCTATAAGACAGTGTGCTCCAAAACAGTGACAAAATTCGCATTTAGAAGATATAAGCATTCAAAGCTTGCAGTTCGTCACTTCCGCCAAAACGGCTCAAGGATTTTTTTGACGTCACATCGTACTTCAGCTTCTCATCAAACTTTCTGTCCAATCAAATGCTCTCTAGAATCCGAAGCACCCGCCCCCTACACTGTAAAATAGATGCTGAAGCCGCAGCTGAAATCGGTCACTTGTCCACAGAATTAGTATTTTCTGTACAGTGAATGGCATGTAGTGCACTATATAGGGGACAGGGAACGATTCAAACAGTGTAAATATGCTTTCCATTGAGGAAAAAAAGAAGTCTGGTTTTGCGCTGTCACGCTAACCACCGCACCGCATACACACTTTGCTCCGGTCCAGAGACACGATAGCACGGAGCGGATCACATGCGCGAGTCGGCGCAGACCACAAAATGTATTGGAGCTATTTGAATTCTACACAGAATGCTATATTTTATAGCAATATGGATGAGATTGTGGCTGGCATACCCTGTCAAATGCGGCTCTACGGAGCTCAACGGCTCTGAACGGCTCTAGCACAAGCTGTGATATAAACAAACGCTATTGGCTATTTTAAAATGGGGCGGGACTGCTTGATATGTCCCGCCCTGTCTTCCTGTTTCAGTTAAAATTACGTCAACACATAGAGTAACGCTGCGTGTTTCTAAGCATTTCAGGGGACCTTTAAATAATTCTTTAAAATGTCTGAATGTCATTACATCAGATAACAAAATAGCAATTGTCAATTATTTTCAAGAAAGACTACATAAACACAATTTTTAAGCAAAACATCTGGACATTTTCTTTCTTCAGTGGAACACAAAATATATTTTGAAGAACATTGGGAACCAAACAATTTTGGACCCTATTGACTTCCATTGTTTGGGCAAGCAAATATATAAATAAATAAAAATCTTCTCAAAATATATTCTTATATGTTGCACAAAAGAAAGTCAGTCATACAGTTTTGGAATGACATAGTTGTGGAAGTTGCAGGAAATAATGAGTTTTCATTTTGGGGCGAACTGTCCTCTCTATTTACAAGGTTCCATTGACAAAACAATAGATAGAAATAGAAAATGAAGAGTATTATGTAACTTTGTCTGTGGTTAGTGATTCATACTGCTAGTTAATGTGATTCTCTACTGTACTGTGCTTCCTCTGTGTGAACTTGAGGACAACTGACTTCATGCATCCACTAAAAATCACCAAAACAGCAGCTGATTCAAAGAAATTGAGACAAAAATGAAGAAAATTGTTTCTCCTAAGAAAAAAAGATGCCAGTTATCTCACGTCTCATAAGACATCTCAACAGTGACTCAAACTGTGCTCAGATTCGCCAAAAAACCAAGTCTGTAATCAAACAAAATCTCAAACTTTTTTTTCCTCGCAATATGTAACTATATTCTCGCCCAGCTCTTTATACCCGTGTACAGCGATATATACTAGTTTATATAGCAAATCTCATCTGCTTGACTGCTTTAATCATTGATTAAATGATTGCTTGATTGCTTGAAAGATCTAATCTGCTAAATGTGACTATAAACACATGATATTAAGATATTATAAACATTAACATCATGATTTTCTGTAAAGCTGCTTTGAAACAATAAGCATTGTGAAATGATTTGACTTGTTAAATTCTTACAGGATCCATGATCTGAGGTGCTATTCGTGTTAATTTAATTGCTCTATAATCTTACTGGATATCAAACAATTGACTAATTTGTAAATTTGAGGGCAAACAGCTAAGACCAAGTTAATACGTAAACAAAAACATAACTAAGAACCAATATCTTAGCTATACGTTACACAAGGAATCACTTTCGAGGGTGACGGCACAACTCTATATTATATAAAGTTGGATATATAATATATCTTATGTAAAGCAATATATACTATATAGCACATAGTGAAGATATTAAGATATTATAAACATTAACATCATGATTTTCTGTAAAGCTGCTTTGAAACAATAAGCATTGTGAAATGATTTGACTTGTTAAATTCTTACAGGATCCATGATCTGAGGTGCTATTCGTGTTAATTTAATTGCTCTATAATCTTACTGGATATCAAACAATTGACTAATTTGTAAATTTGAGGGCAAACAGCTAAGACCAAGTTAATACGTAAACAAAAACATAACTAAGAACCAATATCTTAGCTATACGTTACACAAGGAATCACTTTCGAGGGTGACTCTATTCATTCACACTGCTCAATCTCACCCTCTTCTCTTCCTCTCTTCATTCTTGTTTAAATGTCTAGTGGTAGTTTAGTCTCACTCAGCCTTCCACACCAAATGAGATGAATAAATGAAATGAATGAGTAGCAGGGAGATGTGATACGCTCTCCCCTCTCTGACCTCACTCTCTCTCTGGACTCACACTGAGAGAATGAATAGGTATCTGTCTGGATCTCCGTGCTCTGAATACTAACGCCGGCCGAGAGGGAGAAGGCGGTTCCTCGCCGAGGCACGTGTTATAAGCAGAGTGTACACACAGCTGACCTCTGAACTCTGGCGAGTACATGCCCATTGATACAGTACATACAGTAGACGTTACCGCTGACACGCATTTGACTCAATGTATGTTTCTCATGCTCTCAAGCTGGAAATGCATGAAATTAGTTCTGTAGACAAATATGCATTGTGCCTACGCGTAAATACATTGAATGCAAACTAATTCAATACTACTGAGAGGGAAAATTGTCATCATTTCCATATTTCAGTGTGTTGTTTTATGACTTTATTATTATTCTGAAATGTGGAAAACAGTCATAGAGAATAAGGAGGTGCATCCAAACGTTTGACTCGTATTGTACTGATGCACGCTGACATGAGTTCACAGAGAGCGGCAAAAACGAAGCCATGTTGCTTCACTGTGAGAGTTTACAAATTGTCTTCATCTTTTTCCTCACTCTTCCTCTCACTTTCTGTCCTCCCTCGATGTCTTTCTTTCTCACTCACTGTCCTGTATACACAAGAATCCTTTTGTTTAGAGACGAGATGAAAGAGACAAAAGCCACCATTGAAAAATACAACACTGCATGTGTGTGAGAGAGAGAGAGAGAGTAATTGAGACACAGAGAGAGAGAGAAAGGAAGGAATGACATCCAGAGATGGACAGAAATCAGGCCGATATTAAAACTCTCATCAGTATTCTGTGGATGTGCAAACTTTTACTTTCCTCTATTCACCAGATCCAGTGCAATCCTCCCAGTCGCAGTCGAACATATACTTGACTTTTCTATTTTAAAGTTCTCTGGAAATCACTCTACGAACCAATTGACTCGCTTAACAGATCAACATGTGCACGGTTATCTGATCTAGGCAGATCAGTTATTTCATTGGCTAGCTTGGTTTAAATCTCCAAAATAACCATTTTGAAATGAATGAGGGGGAAAAAAGCAAAGGAAAAGTCCAAAAAGGAAACCCAAAGACTTTGCCAGGTCTGTCGTCTGCCAGAAAGAGCCATGGGGAGCATATCAGATCAGTTGAAAGGAACAAAAAAAGAAAAGAATACCCACGCAATGCTGTGTTTCAGTCAAAGTCTATGAAATTATTTTGATAGCAGCGGATAATGCCTCCTCCTTTATATCTCTGCATCAGTAAATATTATTTCTCTACAGCTTAATAAAGTGGACTGTAGCTGTAAATTGAATTTGAAAGCTTTGCACACTGAAAGTTCTACTTATAAATCAAACTACTACTATAATAAATGATCATGATATTTACAAGGTAACATTTCATTGCAGACAAATGCATCCTTCAAGACCAAAACCAATACTGGCAAACAACAAAAAAACATCTTTTGCAGGTTCAGTTTTACTGTCAAACTGTTTTTATTAAATAATCTGTTTTTCCTTTTTTCAATTTTTATTTTGCATAATGTTAAACATACTGAAACTCGAAAGAGAATGATGCAAACTAATAAAACTGAAGCAATCTAATATTTACAAACAGTTTAAAGTGCACATTATTAATTCATTTCAGCTAATTAAATGACCAATTAAACAGGCGATGCAAACTAATAAAACTGAAGCAATCTAATATTTACAAACAGTTTAAAGTGCACATTATTAATTCATTTCAGCTAATTAAATGACCAATTAAACACATAACAGGACATTTGAGCAATCAATCAGGCTACACATCTGAAAAGCAAATTTGCACTATAATGCTGTGTACTAATGTTTAACAATGATAGGTGTTTTTACATCTTAGAGATGCACCTGTTTGTTTGTACGCTGATGTATTTACTGTCTCGCCTTGCAAGGATCTTACTCATATTGGACTTATTTAAGGATGAGACATGTGGATTCAAAACCGCGCAGAGGTAGCATAAATGATGCTTATGGTTTAGTTTCATCATAAAGCTCCATCATCTTAAATGCACACAATCTCAGCACATCCTCCAGGCCTCACGATTGACTTCAGCAAGGATGTTACAGGTTTACTTCAGCACTTACCTTTTAACTGAGGACTTGAACGCAGAGCTCTCTCTTTGTGATTTACAACAGTCACTGCTGCTTTCCGATTTCAGCAAGCATCAGAGGATAGTCTGAGGCGAAAGTTGTGAAAGCGTTCAGAACGGAGAGTAACGCGCTCCTGGCGACTTTAAGTCAACATCGTCCGCGCCAGCAGAGTGACAAGGTCTCATAATGTTTATCATTCAAGTAAACACATTTGAAACAGCTAGTACAATTTTTTTTTTTTAAACATATACACCTAAATAATTATGCAAATATACAAAATCGGTCAAGATCGGTATATATACTCGGCTCGATACTATAGCAATAAATTAGCCTAAATTAGTCAGTCAGTGCCGGTCCCGGTCGAATTTACCGATTTATTATGCAATGCCCTCCTCTGTCTATCTCCCTCTCTCTCTCTCTCTCTCTCTCTCTCTCTCTCTATCCTCCTCGCTCTCTTTCTGTCTCTGCTCTAGTCTTAAGTGGAGCTCCTCAACAAGTTTTGTTAGCAGCACTATTTGAAAACGTTCTCCTCTCGTCTCAGTCCTGCCTTTTATTGTTGATGGAAATACGTACTTTCAGCGCCTCAGCACTATTTAATTCATTAATTCAGCGGCCCTCCGCTCCTCCTCCCGCCCCCCGTGTCTGTAAAAAGAGCCCTTGTTGAGCTCCTCCGCTCTTCAGCCTTTGTAGCTAAACTTTTCTGCTTGATTTAAATATGTCGAAATGAAGAGACTGTATGTTGCTTGTATGTGTTCGGAGGCTACATTATTTATAAATAGATGTTGAATTAGTTCTGTGGCGATTTTCCCCCTTTCTTTATCCGAACGGAATTTGCGACTTTTCAAAGTGACATGACTTTGAAGTCGATCCATGGTGAACAGAGAAAGAATTACCGTAATTATGATAACTATTCGTATTATTTAACACTGATATATATGACTAAAAAAAGCAAAATAAATAATATTTAAAAAAAAACTACAAATGATAGCACACGTAGGCTACATAACGGAGATGTCTATTTGACGTCTGCATTTACATCTGCAAGACGTATTTTTTAGAGTGTTTTCTCATCTGCAATACTCTATAGGACTATATTTCCTATCAGATGTCAAATGCACGTTTAGAAGATCTCTTTAATATGTTTATGATTTAGAATGTATGTAAAACTGACATCTTAAAGACGTCTATCAGATGTTTGTACAAAGCAGATGCTTTCCAGATAAAGCGATCTTTAGTATGTGTGCTATCTGGGAAAGATTAATAATTTAGTTTAAAGGGGTCATATGATGCGATTTCAAGTTTTAGTCAGCCACGCCTACCAAAAACGGCTGGTTCTAACACGCCCCCACATGTCTACATCACGATGTGGGAAGATTTGCATAACATTGCATAATGTTCACGCAACGAAAGGCGGCGTGGTTTCAGGAACAGCAGTAGTGTTGATGGAGCATGTCAGGGAGACGCTGTGTTTCAGTGCGAAAGCAAAAGCACTTTATGTGGCCTTCCGGAAGTAGATGCAATTAGGAATCATTGGTTAAGATTTATTTACAACAGAACAGCACAACCCAGATGTTCGAATTTGTGCATATGGACGACAGTTTTTTGAACCTAGAAGAGTACAAGGCTGGCTGTGCACAAAGACAGGAGAGTGAACTGCCTCTCAGAAATCATAGCTCGTCAGCTGTCTTAACCGCGGCTTGTGTACTGCATCATCACTGTGTCTGTCACGCGACTCTGTTGCCCTTTCGGGCTTGAACTGATGGTAAAACTAACGACATTATTAACTGTCTTGATATTTACTTTGAAAGCTGAAGCTCGCGATTATGGTAAGGGGCGTTACATTTCCGACACGTGCTTGTGGTGTTCGGCCAATCACAATGCACTGGGTCAGCTGGCCAATCAGAGCAGACTGCGCTTGTCAAAGGAGAGGGCTTTGTTGAAAACGACGTGTTTGAGAGAGGCGGGGCATAGAGGACCTACAATAATGTACAGTATTTGAAAAATAATGTGTTTTTTGAACATTAAAGCATGTCAACATATTCTGTTACACCAAATACACCAAATAATTATCTTTAAAATAGCATCATATGACCCCTTTAAGCATAATGTGGAGATGGATTTTTTTAAATCGCTTTTCAAATAAATACCTTTTACCTGGGGTATAGATGTCATATTTCTTTTTTCGCCAATGAAAGCAAGGCTGTAAAGAATAAAAACTGTAAAAATAAATAAATAAATTACAATTTTATTTTATGTATTTTTACTGTTGTGTTAGCAGAATACTTGAACAGATTGTAGGCTATGATTGTTCCTCTCAGCTTTTCATTCGCACAAACATAAATATGGCGTCTCGTGGTTGATTTTGACTTTTTTTGGCAGTAGGCCTATAGGTGCATTAGGCGAGTTTGTTATAATTTGTCTTTTTAACTTAACAATAACAAAGGCAACAGATATCCTACATCAGAAAGGTTCTGTTTCACACAAGCTCATGTTGCGTTTTAATTTCTCTATAGGAAAGTCTTGTTCACAGTGGTTGGTGTCTGACTTCTAAATTCTCAGGCTGAATTAGCAAGCGGCTGTCATACAAAACTAATGAAATGTAATTATTTACACTCTAAAGGCTATTTCTGAAGGCTGGACAACGTAAACCCGAAGATAAATTCCCCAGTGCAGACACATAAATACACTCCTGTTTGTGCCGCGAGACATCTTGCGCGACGCTTTTTCACACGCGCATTTTAATCTTGAGTTCCCGCCATTACTGCCAAAGCGCGCAATTTTATTAAGCGGGAAGAAGTCAAGGTTGGGGAAGCTTTTAATAGTTTTGAGAATTAAATCTAGGAATGTAATACTACATGACTTAAATATGGCATCTACCCTGGCTAAACTAGAAAACAAACAAATAATAGCTACAAAAAATCCTTTCATAAATAAAGTAAGGAAATCTGTCACTCAGTGATGTAAGATGCAAATGAGAGGATGTTGACACACATGAGAAGAAAGGATGGATGGAAGAGAACAGGATGAGGCACAAAAAAGGAAACAGAGGTGATGTAAGTCGGTCAGGACTCTTTTTGGCTGGACAGCTTTGTCGGAAGATACTTTTTCTTCTGTTCCTTCTCTTTGTTGACCCTTTTCTCTGGCATTACACTTCGCTTGTTTACTGAACACATGGTTCACTTGCTTTTTCGCACTTAACTTCCGTCCCCCACTCTCTGTTTCTCTATCAAGTGTACCCTTCTGAGCAGTTGATGTTCAATTCAGTATCACATCCTTTCTGTCAGTTCAGTCTAACAACATATTTGTATAGGCTATATATTCCCCTTTCTTTAATTTTGAAACAAAGACTATTCAGTGGTTGGTGATATTTTGTCATGCATTCGGTCTTGTTCTGACATTAGAGTAGTTGACAACTTGGCTTTAATGCTTTTGAGAAGTATACATGTAATGTGCCGTGACATGCTGTGGCATCTGTTCATCTAAAACTGTTTTAAACAGCATTTTGCTAATGTTTGTATAACTCTGCATGCATTTTATGACTTGAAACTGGTGGTAAAAAAAACAATAGCAGCACAGAAAGTATTCTTTCCTTTAAAATGTGTAACCTGAAACCTGGCTGATTTGGATTTCTTTTCCTAAAACAGTTTTCCAAATCCTCTCTCTGCCTTTATTGAAAAGCTCAGCAGTGATCTATGAATGAATACATCCAGTAGAGGGCGGTGCTGCACAATTCATCTCCACAATGGACAGAATGGACAGTTATGTAAGTTTGCATAAGCACCCTAACATACTGCACTTACTATATTTTTGCAATATTAATTATGTATACAGTGCTCTATGCACATTTTCAGTATGCTTAGAACATACAGAACACTGCACTCAATACTGCATCCCAAAATGCAATGCATTTGACCTTGATTTAGTTAAAGAACTAATTTTTTTATATATACAGGTGCATCTCAATAAATTAGAATGTCGTGGAAAAGTTAATTTATTTCAGTAATTCAACTCAAATTGTGAAACTCGTGTATTAAATAAATTCAATCCACACAGACTGAAGTAGTTTAAGTCTTTGGTTCTTTTAATTGTGATGATTTTGGCTCACATTTAACAAAAAACCCACCAATTCACCCATGGTGTTGGTGTGCTTGACTGGCCAGCAAACTCACCAGACCTGAACCCCATAGAGAATCTATGGGGTATTGTCAAGAGGAAAATGAGAAACAAGAGACCAAAAAATGCAGATGAGCTGAAGGCCACTGTCAAAGAAACCTGGGCTTCTATACCACCTCAGCAGTGCCACAAACTGATCACCTCCATGCCACGCCGAATTGAGGCAGTAATTAAAGCAAAAGGAGCCCCTACCAAGTATAGAGTACATGTACAGTAAATGAACATACTTTCCAGAAGGCCAACAATTCACTAAAAATGTTTTTTTTATTGGTCTTATGAAGTATTCTAATTTGTTGAGATAGTGAATTGGTGGGTTTTTGTTAAATGTGAGCCAAAATCATCACAATTAAAAGAACCAAAGACTTAAACTACTTCAGTCTGTGTGCATTGAATTTATTTAATACACGAGTTTCACAATTTGAGTTGAATTACTGAAATAAATTAACTTTTCCACGACATTCTAATTTATTGAGATGCACCTGTATATATATATATATTTAATCACACCAAAAAGTTACACGCTTTTTCACGAAATTGGGGGGAAATCTAGATAAATAAATAAATGAAGAATATAACCATATTTAATTCCAAACTAATAAATGGTGATGATTTGCTGAACTAAACTTGCAACATAGTGAGTTGACATGTTTATTGCATCTCAGGAGTCTTGTGCATCGTTTCACATTCACATTTTTAAGGGTTTGCCAAGTAGAACCAGAATGACTGGATGTCAGACGAACTTTCGCACATTTTTACCTAAGGTAGGGTCAAAGGGTTGGAAAATTAAGGTACAAAATGTGCATAATGCAATAGCTTGGAGGGGAGTATTATCAGTAAACGATGACTTCAATTTCTTGCTGTTCTTCTGCCAACTGCACTCTTCAAAATGTTTCCTTTTATGTTCCGTGGAAGAAAGTAAGTCATATAGGTTTGGAACAAAATGAAGATGAGTAAATTACCACTTTTTTATTGAATTCTAAATGATGATAAATTCATCAGCTGAAAGCTTTATTGTTGTGATTTTGGAATATTTTGACTATCTTCACACAATTCACTGTGATATCCAGTCCTGTCACAGAGACCCCTGATCCTGAGTTAAGAGTCTCCGACACATGCAAAGCCTTGATTTTAAGGACTCGTGTTTGTTGTCCGTTTTATTGCATTTATCAGGTAGAAAACATGATTGAGAATCTAGTCTGATTCTGTTCCTTTCAGACATAAGTCACCTATTATCTTATCTCACTG
Source organism: Sinocyclocheilus anshuiensis (assembly GCF_001515605.1). Taxonomy (NCBI): domain Eukaryota; kingdom Metazoa; phylum Chordata; class Actinopteri; order Cypriniformes; family Cyprinidae; genus Sinocyclocheilus; species Sinocyclocheilus anshuiensis. Next base: position 501,395 of record NW_015542395.1, on the reverse strand, counting down.
TCTTTATCTTAATCAGCACATTCATAGCTGACATCAGATAGCTGTATGTTATATATATATATACATTTCAGATATTAATACCGCAATATTTTTTCTGTAAAGCAGCTTTGAGGCAATGTACATTTTGTAAATATAAAGTGCTGTACAAATAAAACTGTCCGGACTTGATTTCATAAAGATCTTATGTTTACTGTCGGACAGCATCACATATATTCGGTCTGTCTGTTTAGGTTTGTTCTGCAGTTGCTCCACATAATTGATGACACATGTTCACTCATCTAATTATATATGATCAAAGAGAATTCACGATTTATCATCTTTTCCTGAAGGCCTGTTACTTAAAAAAACTCACAGGAAATGGCAGCATGCTGATTTCTCTGCTGTTGTTTCTTCATAAACATATCAAAATAACAGATAATAGAGGTATGTGTTTTGTGTGTAACTGAATTTCAGGATCTTTTTTTTTTTACTCGTGATGCCATCTCTTTCTGTTTGTCTAATTGTCTTTATCTCTCTCACGTGCAGGACATGGACAGGTTTGCTTTTGCGTTTGAACTCGTTTGACATAACACGAAACATAGCCCGTCTAATTTTCAGTTTTAGGAGGAGCACGTTACTTACAACAATAAAGGCCTTGAAGACCAAAGTGAATGTCGCAGGTTTCACACATGACACTGCGGTGAAATTCTCCAGATACGTTCTCACATAACTGAATCTGTTCGACAAAGATCTAATTTATGTCTGAGAGAAAAGCAAGAGCATGAACAATCCCTGACAACGGCCCCATCAGTGTTGACAAAGGTGTTCTAAATTTGCAAATGGAGAAATTTAGCAATGTTTGCATGTCAAAGCTGCTGTTTTCCATACAATAAAAGCAGAGGACCTGTGCAATTCAGCATCAACAATGTCAAACCCGGCGTGATACATCTTCATTGAATGGCGGTAACACTCAACATCCACTTTGATTGAATACAACGCAGTTGCTTGGATGAAACCAAGTCATGGTTTTGGAACAATATGAAAGCAAACAAATTCATTTTTAGGCAAAGTAATTCTTTAATAGCCAGAGAATGGGCCCTTTAAATAACCACTAGGATATTTGTCTTTGAGTGTTTTCATTACAGCAATCCCTTAGTATACAATGATTTGCAAAAAGCATGAAGCGTTGTGCAATCTTAATCGAAGAAAACAGTCTGTTCATGAGGGAGGGACATACAGGACACTCACTTTTATTCTCAATACGACAGTAAACGCCACCGTCATCGCACCACCCCCTGTACATGCCAATCATCACAGTTCCTTCATGTCATGTATCTATTATGTGTTGACTGACCTGTACAGGGCCATGGCCTAAATATTTGGTAAGATTATCTGACTTCCTCATTTGGAATTCAACAACACTTTAATGACGCCTGTATGCTTGCGATTGGGTGAGTTTCATAATGGGTTTGTTGTGACATGTTAAAACTGTAAATTCCAGCAAGTTTCTGTTATTGACAAAGTCTTACAGTGATGGAAAGTGATGTTTTATGGTGGACACAAAAGAATGCCGTATCAATAAAACTTATCATGGCTTATCACCCATTTCCTGTCTTATTACTGTCTCTTTTCATCATGCGATTGATAAGAGAGAGTTTACATAAAGACAGACTGATGGCATGTTCTATGAAGGGAAGGTTGGCGCAGTGTCCACATTCTGATATAAGGCGACAGTCGAGACGAATCGTTGATGATTTTTTCATAACACTGATGAAGCACAATGAGCTCATGTTGAAAACCTGACTGGCTTTGCTATAAAGAGTTGATAATGGCTTGATGTCTGCTTGTTCATTCCCACCCTTCCTATTACATCACTGTCCAAAATTTCCTCATATGTTTCTCAATGTTGAAAGTTCCCTTCTTTGAAAGGTGTTGAAAACCTCAGGAGGCTTTTTCACTTCGAATATTCTGTTAAATTAGTAAAAAGAAGCAGTTCAAGATTGACTTTTGGACCCGTCTGTATATTTACTAAAGCTCTGTGTTTGCTGCGCAGGAAGTTTAATGAAAGGCTGTGAGAGAAAAACCAAGCTAAAGTCTACGTTTGCTTTGGTCCGAGTCCAAATATGTTTGGCAGTGAATTTCTACAGTCACATTGACCCACTCATTTATTATGTAACATTATAGCCCAACGTCAACGTTTCTCAGTCCTACTAGAAGATTCTTTCTGGGTTGGCCTTTTTCACGCAGATCACACACAAACACCTCAATGCTTGTCAGTTCAGAAGACAACAAATTAAGAGTCTTGGCCCATTTGGTACTGCACTGTTTTAGTTCCTAGCTTTGACTACACTTGATTCTGCCATTAAGAGCCGCTCTTTATTATAAGCATTTCAAAGCAGGACAAACGTTTCTGCAGATTCTCAGAGTCAGTCTGTAGATAATAACCAGACTGGGAAAACCGAAGCCTGGAAAATTCTAGATCTGCTAGATTTTGCTCGTGACTTGTCTCAGCTGAGCTCGTGGTCTTCTTAATCAATAAATAATAAGGACTAAATAAAAGGACTTATGCGTGCATTAGCCAAACCGCATATTCTTGTCTACTCAGGTTCAAAGACATCAAGCTAAACCCGTTAAAACTCACATTTCACACGTTTCGCACACACCCTCAGTCAGTATGAACAATGGGGTCACTATGTATGATGACGACATGCATGCTCGCAATTCCTGCGCTGACTGGGACATGTGACTTGCATGCACACCCTTGATCTGAAGTGAATATACTTTGCAATTATCAGGCATGGACAACAGTATTACCAGATGTTTATGCATGCAGTTTGTTGCGTAAAGATTCGTGCGTTCATTCAAGACCCATGCTAATTATAAGCAGCTCCTTCAATCTAAAAGTAAAACCCCTCAGTTGAAAGGAAGCTGATTTATTTTCAAGTACTCAAGTGCTCGGGCAGTGTTTAGATGGAGGATTTCAGGTACGGTTTAATTTATTCAAATCATAAAGATGAGAAATTCTAAGTACGTCCCGACCTTGTTCTGCAGGACTTGTTGCATAATGAACATGGCAGCAGGACAGCTTTGGGAACATTTGTATTGATTCCTACAAGGCTGTAGCCTCTGAGGAAAAGGCTAAATTGTTTTGTGGCATCATGAGCCGAACGGTCAAGCCATTGGTCAGGATACAGACGTGTCAGCTTGTTCAAAGAAAAACCATGTCATCAATACAGGTTGAGCTCAGCACAGCCATTTCTCTTCTTCAACTATGATTTTTGGGTTGATTATAAACAGTCACAACAGTGACTGAGGCAAAAACAAGGCCCCCTATCATTATAGGTGAGGCTGTAAATACTATGCTTATCTGTTTGTCATTTACCTTGAACTACTCGGCTGATCACCCTTACCAAAAATAGTATACTTCAAGTTTATTTTATTAAGTATACTTAAGTAAAGTTCATGTATATTTTTAAGTATACTTTATGTAGCAAGTATACAAATATCAGTGTACTAGTAGTATACTTGTAAGTGTACCATTTCAATACTCCTTGGGACTAAATTGGCCCACTTTCTAGTACATATAAGTATACTTTTAAGTATACTTTAAGTATAACAGTAGTAAACTTTAAGTACACAACTAGTTTACATCAGAATTTTTAGCTTGTTCTGCAACTATACTAAAAGTGAACTTATAGGTATACTGATAGTTTACTAATTAAATACTTGTAGAAGCATTTTTAGTACACTTTGAAGTATAGTCTCAGTAAACTACTAGTTTAGTAGTTTTTTACTGCAAGTATACTCGTAAGTTTTCTTTAAGTGAACTTTACATCATACTTTAAGTATACTACTATGTCCCTATTTAGATATTAATTTGTATATATATTGTTATATAAATATCTGAACATACAAAACACCAAAAGAAAGAACAGGGTATCTGCTTGTAAACAAATACATTTTATTCTAGCTTCATGCATTCTTTTTTAAAGACTTGAATGTGGGTATGTTTCATAAATAAAGAAATAACATTTTGAACAAAAAGCTGAAAAAAAACTATGAATTGGATTCAGAATGATAATCAAAACGTA
>NW_015542395.1:493116-497108 GCF_001515605.1 Sinocyclocheilus anshuiensis | reverse complement strand
AAAAGTAGACTAAAAGTATACTTTCCTATTTTTTAGTTAAAAGAAGTATACTAATAGCACACTTGAATAAACTTCTTTTTCCGTAAGGGCACAACAACAGGATATGACACAAAAAGCAGAAGCAGTTTCAGAGAATTATGATGTTATGAATTGCGATGATGCCGGGCTTTAGGTGCCATTGAGTAATTTAATGGGCTGAGTATGAGAGGACTGATTTATTTATTTTTGACTAATTAAACTTTCTTAGGCATTTCTGCAATGTTGACTCATGCAGGAACAGCCAGAGCAAAGCGGGACAAAATATGTTCTTGTATGTGTTCAAAACTCAACAAAATAGGTTTTACATACTTAATGTTTTTAAACACACGCTCTAAAATTCAATAATTATAGTAGCCTATTACGCATCATACGCCTTCGTTTGTTGATACAAAGTCAAAGAAGAGAAGGCAGCTGAGGCTATCTGTGGTAAAGTTCGTGATTTCTTTATCTGAATCGTTGTGGATTAGTTCGAACAAGCCAAACACACATGGACCCACATGACACTGTTTATATTTGGATGACTCTTAGTCACATGCAGGAGTGCTGTCCATCCATAAATCTAATTGAGGAAAACCAATTTCCAGGTTACCAGGTTACCAGGTGTTAAGTCTGACAGCTGTTGCTTACGTTTTAGTGAGATTTTACTGGTAACAGAGCGGGGCCCACGTTGGCCCTCCCTAGCCTGCGGGGCCAGTTGCGTCAGGAGGTGTGTTCCGCTCTTCGTTTGCGTCAGAACGCGGGGAGGAGCGCCGGAAGCGGAGGTTCTATAAGAACACCCGCTACATGAGCAACGCTTCAGGAATTTTTAAAGCGCTTTTATTCACTCACCCTCGCGTCTCGTGCTACGTGTTATAGTTTTATTTGTATCTCCAATTTGTTTCATTGGTAGATCGTCGCGTAAGTTACGTTCGTGTCTACCATCTGTTGCTTTAAAGATATTTCCATTGCGTATTCGTGAAGGATCTGACCAGCGATTTTAATCATGTTTCCTGAGAGCAGCACTGGGTAAACGATTAAGTTATTATTTTTCATATCTAACTTTCTAATTCTACTTGCTTTATTGAAAGCGTGTATGTTTCGATGGTGAATGTAGTTTACTCGATCAGTGGCATAGTACAGCGAGTTGGTTGGTTGTTTATAATAATTCATCCATTTGTTCTTTCATTAACAGTGTGGAATTTAATTGAACCGAATCGTCTCAGTGACAAGCACGTGGTGATGCGGGGCGCGCGTGTCTCGATCAGCTGTTATTGATTTAAGCGAATGTTGCGGGGTTTAAACGCGGGGTTAAGAAGAACGCTTTGAAGTACATGTTCATTGGAATAAAGCTTTTTAGACTTTGAACTGATTGTATTGAAATTCTGTTAAAATGTGCAACAGTAAAATTATAAATTGCATACTGTACAACATGCACACAATAAAATCTGACACCCTACTCTCTAGATATGTTTAATCAGCCATTAATAGCCTATTGGTCAACCAATAATACCTTTGTATTTGACAGTGCTTGACAGATTTAAAACAAAAAACTTTTTGGACATTGGCTAGTTATTTTGATTGTATTGAAATGTATTTGCAATTGAATTCTAAATCGAAACTGATTTTCAGATTAGACTTTATTACTGTTTCTGCAAAGGCCATAGTACTAATCATACAGATGCTCACAGGAAGTTTATTTTAGTAGTCAGCTGCTCAGATTACAGTAGTGATGTGTCAAAAAGTGGCTCATGTTTCAGATTTGCCAGGATATTTTTATTTGGTATCTGCAGGCTTCATCATAGCCATTCAAATATGTTAAAATATTCAGCATCATAGTTATATAGTTATATAATACATATGCAAATTGTATGTTTGTCAGTTGTGAAAATAAGTGTGATATGAATGTGTGTGTGTGTGTGACATTCAAGTGTATCGGGGTATGAGACTTCTGGATGGGAAACGTGCTGTGAATTCAGTGTGCTGGAAGCACATTTGGTTACAGTCATGTGTGTGGCCTCATAAACTCATTTTTTCCATTCTCTCTGTGCAGGTACAGCTATGAGGATTGCCAGGCCACAGCTGACTGGCTTCTGTCCCAGACTGCAGTGCGTCCTCTGGTGGGCATCGTGTGCGGTTCGGGTTTGGGTGGACTGGCTGACGCATTGAAAGACCAGGTGGCCTTCAACTACAGGGACATCCCCAACTTCCCCCAAAGTACAGGTGAGGTTTTCTGTATAATGTGAGATATTATGTACTTTATCTTCTAAGATCCTTGCATTTACTTCTTTTATTTTTGCTGAACCTGTGTGTTTCTTTCTCTTTTGCAGTGCATGGTCACGCAGGCCGGCTGGTGTTTGGCACTTTGAAGGGTAGACCATGTGTCTGCATGCAGGGACGGTTTCATCTCTATGAGGGTTATCCCATCCAAAAGGTACGAACACCCTGTAATACACACACTCTGGCACGTCAGAGTGTGTGAAAACAATACAACTCTTTGTCAGTCTGACAGCTAGATTGAGAGGTAGTTGTGGCTGTATTGTTGGATTCGAGATCCAAATGGTCTTGGGTGCTGATCCAGGCCTGAGGGTTTAAGAACTTAACTTGCATGTATTTAAATATCACTGAAATTGCAAGTTGCACTGACTTAAAGGGATCTGACCTAAAGATCCTTCTTTAAAAATAACTACCTAACTAACACATGGCCTTACTGAAAACCGAGTTAGTTTTAACTGGTTGTGTTGTGTGTGTGATTGAAGCGTAAACTCTCTGACCCTATGGTATGCAAAGACCAGAACACTTATAGCATTCACACAGGTTATTTTGCACTAAAATTTAAAACTTACTGCTAATATCAGCAAGGTGCCACAAGATGTCCTTGTGTATAAAGACCAACAATTAAAAAACAGCACTAATGGAACACAACTGGTGTAATATGCACCTGATGCGAGATTCAGAGCATCTCAAACTACGATTGTTCTTCCGTTTTAGATTACGATGCCTATGCGGATATTCAAACTGCTGGGTGTGGAGACTGTGATTCTCACCAACGCCGCTGGCGGTCTGAACCAGGACTATAAAGTAGGCGACATCATGATCATCAAAGATCATCTCAACATGCCTGGATTTGCTGGAAACAACCCTCTGGCTGGACCCAATGACGAAAGGCATGTTTATATGTGCTTATTTAGTTCCTTTTAATCACTATACTCACGACATGCAGCTGTTTTGACAGGCAGAAATTCCACACGTGCTTCTGTAAATATTGTTCATTATGTAACATTACATAACATTACATTTTTAGGTTTGGTGTTCGTTTCCCCTGCATGTCGGACGCATACGATCGAGAGCTTCAGCAGATGGCGCTCGACGTGGGTTCAGAGCTCGGTTACAGCGACTTCCTGCGAGAGGGCGTGTACTGCGTTCTAGGAGGACCGTCGTTCGAGACGATCGCGGAGTGTCGCATGCTGCACAAGCTGGGAGCTGATGCTGTCGGTAAGAGTCTCGTCTGCTGTAAAGCTTCTTTTAACCAATCAGAACATGCTATTGTAGCTTTATGATATGATATTAGAGGGTATTATGCAGTTCTCTGAGCATTCGAACTTACAATATTTAGTTTTTCTGTAGGTCATGGGTTCGATTCCCATTTTTAGTGCAGTAGTAGTTGTGTAAACGCTCTTTCATGTCTTATTGCACTTAAACTGTCAAATACACGTTTATGTCACTGAACTTGCGACACAAACACAACAGAACCGCTAGATTTAAATCGGCACAGCCAGCGAAGGATCAAATGCAACTGTTTTGAACGAGCGCCAAAAAGTGGCTGTTTCGTTGTCTGTTGAGGAAGTACAGACGTTCCTCTCGTTGATCGCAGACGAGCGGATCCAACAAGAGCTTGATGGGGCGACGCGGAATGAAAAAGTTTTTCATGAGTCGCGGCAATAGAGGCGGCGCAACTATAACGACATGTGAATAAT
>NW_015542395.1:484665-493101 GCF_001515605.1 Sinocyclocheilus anshuiensis | reverse complement strand
TCTGCGGAACAAAAGAAGGCTTAAGGCAAGAAGTAGGACCCGTGTAAATATCGGATCAGCTTTCCAGTGCTGGAGAGAACTCAAGGAGCGGAAGGCCTGCGATCGGACACCGAGGTTGCTTTGTTTCTTCTCGATAGGTGAGTAACACTGTGTCTACATGCGCTGCAACAGCTAAAGTCTGTCTAGTACAAAGCGACCGTTGAAAATCGTTTGAAATTTGTGTCAATATGTCATGAATAGAACGCAGCAGCAGTTTTCTGTCGGGGATTTATCGTGTCATGCCGCGCAGCATCCAGTGTAGACCATAGATATGTATATATATGATGGTGTAGACGGCATCACTGATTATAATGAGTTCTATAGTATTTTGTCGCGCCGCGCCACTCGCGTCCGGTGTAGACACGGTGTAACATTGGTTTTGCTTTGTTTCACAGAACTAATCGTTGTCTGGGTTGTGTATGTATATGTGGGGCAGAGCTATCAAAATAGGGCCGAGACCCTTTTGGGGTAGGGGCGTGTTTGTTTTGGTGATTTCAAATGTCAACATTGGCTACCAGAAATCGCTTACCCCACCTTTAAGTTCAACCAAATGTTACTTTTTTTTTTTATGCAAATGAGCAGTGGTTTAGTGACCAGCGAGTTATTGTGCTGTACAATGAAATCTATATAACATTGAAATTAAAATTAGTTTATATACAGACTTGTCTATGTGAACTAGTTTAATAACCAGACCTAATGTGTTTTAGGCATGAGTACGGTTCACGAGGTGATCGTGGCACGGCACTGTGGGATGCGTGTCTTCGCTCTGTCTTTGATCACTAATAAGGCGGTGATGAACTACGACAGCGAGGAAAAGGCCAATCATGAAGAAGTTCTGCAGACGGGCAAACAGAGGGCGGAGCAGCTGGAGAGGCTGGTGTCCACCATAGTCACCCGGCTAGAGCACAACAACAATTTCGCTTAAGACTGTTCTCAGATCAGATCTTAATCAGATCAGTCACAGACCAAAGAACGCAGACTCATCTGTGAACATTTCGGATATGTTTATACAGGTCAATTCCATTTGGCTCCCACTTATTTATGTTTGTTGAGTCTTATTTTACAATGCGAAATGGTTATAAAGCCTTTTGGTCTGTGATATTTTGCTCTTATGTATAAACCCCGTTAACAGGAGAGTGCTTATTTTTATTAAAGAAAAAAGACAAAGTATTGTTACATTCCTCTGAATGCTAAAACTAATGTTTCTTATTTCTAAGTTAACGTTTACCATTTGTTACGATGTCTTCATTTAAAAGGTGAATTCTCTGTAAAACTTTAATTGCTTTGTAGTATTTGTCAGTAGATGTACAGTAAAGGTCCGTCTTGTGTGTTTTATAACATTTATTAGTAAAATTGGTTATTTATTACACCTGTCTCCCTCTCGTCTATGGTGGAAAAGTGAGTTTTGTGTACAGTTTTAATATTACACGTTCATGGGTGAGCTGTCTGTCTAAAAACTGTTTAAATGCTTGAGTAGTATTTCTATAGAGCCCCTAAAGAGAGCAGCTGGAGTCAATGCAGACGTTTCTCTGGGGAATGCAATACTTTTGCGATAGAACGTAAAGATTTTGCGCATTAAAACGCATCATTTATTTTTTTCAGTAGCCATATATTTCACCCCAAACTCCAAAAATAAATATATTTTTCACAATTTATTTTTATTTTATTTATTCATTTTTCATTATTTTTTGCATTATTATTTTGCATGACATTTTTCATGACTGTATTTTACATTTTTAAATACTATTTTTACTCATTTATTGCAGGTTTTTTTTAACGGCGTGTCTATTTACACTAAGTGCAAATAGCCTGCCCATAGACTGTATAAGCCTGTCTTGTTGGCAGCGGCTATTCACATTAGCTCCATCCACAAACGTGTGATAGGGATGGTCAACTCTATCAAAGACGGCAGACAATCGTAAGCTCAGACAATCGTAGATGGTAAGTGAGTACAGCAAATTTAAGAGTTTGTATATTTAAAATAAAAACACCAAAAATTACAGCAGGATGTGGGTTACTTCAACAGTCTGAGGAAGATTCAAACTTTCCTGGATTCCCGACACAACATCTGAGGTGAAATCTTGCTGGTCTCCTCCTACAACAATGCTTTTTTCTTATTTAATCTGTTAAAATATCAAGAATACATGGTTTAATTCTGAGAAGGACCACCTCCGACATGTTCCTCATCTTTGATATGAGGCTTAAGTTGTCTTCCCCTCCTGGCAGACTGTGGCTCTGTGATATGGTTGACTTGATCTGGTTGTGTAAGCTCTTTTCTTGGTCCACTTGATGCTTTATGAAGGATTCTGCAGATGTGTTCAGCTGTTGAGTTTGTTATTTTCCTTATAGCAGCTGTCAGATTCTTGTGAATCAAACAAGAAAACCACAGCATACAACAGGTTAACTTCATTAAGTTTCTACACATGTAATGTTGAGGATTAAAGCTCCCACGTTTATTAAGAAAATGACAAGGTTTGGATATCCATCTTTTTTTTTTTTTTTTTAACGTGCATCTTTAACAAAAATATTTATTTATTTATTTATTTATTTTGAGGTCCACTGTAAATTATTAGCAGTATTTTCCCCCCTGGTAGTTCAAACATTAAAGGGGTCATATGACGCGATTTCGAGTTTCCTTTCTCTTTGGAGTGTTACAAGCTCTTGGTGCATAAAGAAGATCTGTAAAGTTGCAAAGACTAAAAGTTAAGAGTTAACCACGCCTACCTAAAACGCCTCATTCTAACACGCCCCCACATTAAGCCCCGTTCACACCGCCAGCGACTTTTTCGCTGCTTGTCGCTTGTGGCTGGCAATTGAGGTCGCTAGTGGGCGTTCCCACTACTGGTTGCCTAGTTACCCTCGTAACACTCCACTACAGCAGATGAATCACGTGCTCTCCACTGACTTCACTCCCATTGGTTGTCGCTCGCGAAATTCGCTGCTTATTTGCATAAAGTTGAAGAATTCTGAACTTTTGTTGCTTTACTCGCATCGCTTGACACGCCCACATTCCGTCGCCAACGGTCACTGTCGCTCGTGTCGCCAGCTCTCCACTGAAAATGAATGGGATTATGTCGCTCTGTCGCTGTGTGTCGCTGGCGGTGTGAACGGGGCTTTAGTGGTGTTTCATATGACACTGAAGCTTCAAATCGTGTATCGGGTAAGCAGCGCAATTTCTCACGAAGCTCGGTGCCGGAGCGCATTGTTTTCAGAGAATCACGTGATCAGCAGAAAATGAAAGGTGCGTTCGACTTCATGCAGCACTGCGCACACTAACGGGAGCAGAAAGTGTCCGGCTTGACGGCTCCGTTTTCACCTCCGCCCCCGACTGCAAGCGGCTAGTCTCGTTGACTGCCGTCTGTAGCCGTGCTTCAAGTCGAACGCACCTAACGCCTCACTATCTGTCCAATCACTTGCGCGTGTCGGAATGTTCAAAACCCCAGATCTTACTTTACCAGTAAGTTTTCATTCAGACTTATTCAATTACATTTTTAAATACCCAGCCATACAAGTAATATGAAGAATAAAAACTACTGGTATTTCAGAAAAAAAAAAAAATTGGCATATGCAATTCATATGTGTACATTATTCTTCTATTATATCATATTGATATTCATATTGGCATTTAATGCCACAGTTTAATGGGTAAATTATTTTATCAGAGAGAGAATTTCAACAAACACACACACACACTATTTTCAGAGGCTTTTGGCTGCTATGTTTTTATTGACCACCAGATGGCGCTATTTAAACAGTCAGAGGAAAGCCTCAGTGCTTTATGAGGCTCATTTGCCCATCATACCCCACATGTCTACGTCACTGTGTGGGAAGATTTGCATAACGCCGCCCAAATGTTCACGCAAAGAAAGAAGGCGTAACTTTTATTCTCGCTGTAGTTTTGTTGTTGCCGCCGCCATGTCGTGAAGGCGCTGTGTGTTTCGTTGTGAAAGCGAAACTACTTTGTTTGGTCTTCCAAAAGAGGACATTATGGCTTCGTCATGCCTGGAGCTGATCCGTGTTGGTCGCTGAGGAAATACATCAACTTCGCACTGTGGATCGCCGGATCGGCTTTCACCGTGGAAGAAGCGGAGTCCAGCCCAGGGGGCTTCACATGTGGTTGCCGCAAGCCCGCCGGACGCTCCTTCGTCGAATCCGCCGGCCGCGCCATTCTCAAGCCCGCCGCCTCTGCTCACTCTAGCCCTGGGCCTCTGCTCACTCTAGCCCTGGGCCTCTGCTCACTCTAGGCCGCTGTGTGTTTCGTTGTGAAAGCGAAACTACTTTGTTTGGTCTTCCGAAAGAGGACACGACTAGAAATCAGTGGTTAAGTTGTATTTACAACACTGTTCCAGAACAGTTCAACCCAAATATTCAGATGTGTGCAGCACATTTTATGGAGGACTGTTTCCTGAACCTGCAGAGTAGCCTACAATGCCGGCTGTTCTGACTCACAGCCTGTAAGTAAGTTTTTTATATTTAAAGGATTTGCCACTGATGATTCAAACGTGAGTTTTGAGCAGTGTAGAGTAGCACTTGTTGTTTGTCATTTCTCCGATCACAAATGCAGACATGGTTTTATGTTTACGCGGCGCGATGCAACGCAACGTGTAAAAAGACAGTATAAGTCATTATAATCCGTAATTATGTCCCCACTGGATGCAACAAATGCCTCGTTTATAATGGGTTTTAATGTTTTTGAATCGTCGCTCCGGTCGGGACACGGCATCACGGTATGGTAAAGGGTGTATATGAAGGTAGAATGACGTCAATAAGATTTGCATACGCAGGCTAAGAGTTGTGGAAGTGTACATAAGACTGTAAGCGCGAATTAAATTTGCATGCGCAACAGAAGCTTTGTAAAGGTGTAAATCTCGTTTAGCGTAAGAAAAAAATATTTGCAGCATTTTACTGTTACTCGCAAGTGTAATTCATGTATTGTGAAACTGCAGCTTCATGCTAACGCAAAATAAATATGATCTGCATGCTTCTGACTTCCATTTTTCCGTGCTTACACTTTTGGCACGTTTTTTTTCGCCAAAAGACAGTCAAAAGCACTGCAAGCCTGTGAACAGTGATTTGCAAGCGAAAACAACAGTTTAAAGAACTGCAAAATGGATTGACTGCATAAAACCAATCTGTAATTGTAAAAAAACAAACTGTTGCAAATGTCTAAATGATTTGTTGTGTATGTGGGGCAAAAAGTTCCCGAAATAAACCGGTATGTACAGCTCTGTACATCTTTCTTTTCTCTGCGCTTACAATTTTGGCACAAAAGTGTGAGGGGAGGGCGGGGCCACCTTCTTCTTGTAGCCAATCAAATGAGCCTCTCGCTGACTCTCCATTTACTCTTATCTGATTGGTTCAATAAACACATCATACGCCAAGACAATTAATCAATTAATCTTCATTTAGTTCAGGATCGTTCTTGCTGCCGGAATGGTACTTTTAACGTACACATACAGTAAAAAAAGAAATAAAAAATAATCATTGTCTAGCACACCTTCCTAAGGAAAGGATATGGACCAGAAGACACTGCAATTACTAAATGATATTTAGAGAGACTTAAATAAGTTCCAGATCTATACTTGTGCTCTTATTATTTGAGTTATTTTGCCTTTAATGTAAATAAACGTGTACAAAATACACCCACCAAACAAGAGAAAACGCATCTCAAACCCCATTGCACACCATTTCCAGGAAACATGTCGTTCAACCCGGAAATCGTAGCAAAACGTTGCACACCGTTTTGAGCTTGAACTTGCCCCAGTTTCCCGTCATCAAAAAAAAAAAAAGTTTCCTGTCACAATGGATTTCAAAATACAAGTCACTCACTAAACCTCATGAAAATGTAAAGACCATTAAAAAATCAGCAGTGAGGATTTACAATGTTTTATTTTTGCAACAACTATAAACATAAACATTCATAAAAAATATTTAATATATTTAATAAAATATAAATATGAAAAAAAGATGTTGGCACTAAAACAGCTCCTCGATCCTGTTCCCGGAGCCCCAAAACAACCACATTTCTAACATATCTAACACACCTGTTTCAACTCATCAGCTCATTAACTCATCAAGTGCTGGGTGAAATCCGAGAAACATCTAAATGCTAAAAACAGAAGTTTGGTTTATAAAAACAGTCTTTGTGTGGCATTATGGATTATATTTCTTCAGCTGACTCATAAAGCCCGGGTTTGGTTGAATGTAAGGCCTGGCGGTTTTCACAGCGCTGAAGGCTTCATCAAAGGACATCTTCTCCTGGGACATGAGGAACCCGATCACCACAGAAGCAGAGCGAGAAACGCCGGCGTTACAGTGGACCAGCACCACTCCACCCTGAGGAGCACACCGGAAACAGGTTAAACACACACACACACACACACATCTCTGGAGATTTGTCTGTCTTCCACATACACACCTGCTGACTGGCTTCATTTATGAACTCGACACACTCAGGGAAGTATGAGGTGATGTCTGTCTCTGGCAGATCTAACACGGTAACAGTCTTATACGTGAAGAGGTCAGGGAACGCGTTCTGAACCCCATACGCCACATTCAGCACATGAGTCACCTAAACACAACAGCAAAGAAATGGAGATTACTTTTAATAGCATATAAATTTGCCTGCTTTATTTTTATAAACGTTTATGAGAAAGTCAGATAAATTAAATGGTATAAAAAAAATAATTTAAAAAATCTGATTACCTTTAATTTCTTCAACGTGTCTATATCGTGAGCAGCATCCTGTGATGCTAAAAATCACATGATTAGTTAAATGCAACGAGTAGGGTTAAAACTCAATGTGCATGGTAACTTAATTTTCAATCAAAAATTGTAAATAATAATAATAATAATAGATTTTTTTTAAATAATATAAGTTGATTAAACTGGAATTAGCCATAAAGAAATAATCTGGAGAATTTTTTAAAAATGTAAAAGTTAGTTTGATTTTACTTTGAACAATAGCTGGAAACTATATAATTATGAATATTTTGGTTTATTTAATTGTTTATATTTGGGGGTGACCATGGAAACCTTTTTTTTTTCTTTTTTTTTTTAAATATAATAATAATAATAATAATAATAATACTTGTTTTTATTAAATTGTAATTAGTCTTATAAATCAATCAGTCAATCTGGTCTATTATTATTATTATTATTATTATTATTATTATTGGTGGTGGTGACCATGGTGAATTTTTTGTTTAATTAAAGGTTGTTCATCTTTGATATGCATCGTTACACAAAGTACCATGCAATGCCACATTTATATAGACTCTGTTGGCACCTTTAAATCCATAACTACAGTAATAATCCTCATGGAATAATGATATTCCCAGCAGTGTAGCATGGTACCACCACAGTAGGGGTTGTGTCAGGTTTGCATAATAAACATTGCAATTACATACAAGGAATACATTATAGACCTAACGCACAGAGTAGGAGGAATGGTGTAATGGTGCCCACTTGCAGGTCGAGGCTCGAGTCCTGCACGAACCCGCACGCGTCGCGACTCTCGCTCTCTGAATCGCGCGTCACGTGAAAATGATCGCCGCGGCGCGTCTCGACGAGTTTCTCGCCCGTCACGGTCGTCAGTCTCGTGCTCTGCTTCCTCAAACGCGCCGCGGGAAATCCCTGGATCTCCTGCGCCAGAGAATTCATCTTTATTTACAGATTTCTATTGATCGAACTGCGGAACTAAAGAGAAGGGCTGTAAAAACAAAGCGGGGGACCTTAAGTTTGGTACACCAGTTAATTTCAAAATGAAAGCCCCTCTTCAAGCATTAACACTCACCCATGCTGACCCTAATTTCACAAGTACAACTTTCTTTACTAATAAATTCTACATTACATTCATCATCATTACTAATACATCTGAAATACGGAAAACAAACAGTATAAAGACTTTCAGAAACGTTGCAATTTTATTTGTAGTTAATACCTTGGTATTAGTAAATGGAGTAAAATAAAAGTTTATCTTATACACTTTTTTTTCTTTAAATTTAAAGGGGTCATATGATGCGATTTCAAGTTTTCCTTTCTCTTTGGAGTGTTACAAGCTCTTGGTGCATAAAGAAGATCTGTAAAGTTGCAAAGATTAAAGTCTCAAATCCAAAGAGATATTCTTTATAAAAGTTAAGAGTCAGCCACGCCTACCTAAAACGGCTCGTTCTAACACACCCCCACATGTCTACATCACTAAGTGGAAATATTAGCATAATGAATGTGCACGCAAAGAAAGAAGGCGTGGTTTCAGGAACAGCAGTAGTGTTGATGCAGCATGTCAGGGAGACGCTGTGTTTCAGTGTGAAAACAAAAGCACTTTATTTGGCCTTCCGGAAGTAGATGCAATTAGGAATCATTGGTTAAGATTTATTTACAACAGAACAGCACAAC
>NW_015542395.1:459328-484605 GCF_001515605.1 Sinocyclocheilus anshuiensis | reverse complement strand
GCGATTATGGTAAGGGGCGTTACATTTCTGACGCGTGCTTGCGGTGTTCGGCCAATCACAATGCACTGGGTCAGCTGGCCAATCAGAGCAGACTGCGCTTGTCAAAGGAAGGGGCTTTGTAGAAAACGACGTGTTTGAGAGAGGCGGGGCATAGAGGACCTACAATAATGTACAGTATTTGAAAAATAATGTGTTTTTTGAACATTAAAGCACGTCAACATATTCTGTTACACCAAATACACACAATAATGATCTTTAAAATAGCATCATATGACCCCTTTAATTTTTTTTTACAAATGATAAAAACACGCAACAAATTAATAAAACTTCAAATCTAAAACTCAAGCTGCGGGATGTCATGAACAACAAACCCCATCGGTGCATCCCAAATCGCGTACTTGTGCACTGTTCTATGACGATTAGTAGTATAAATGGTGCGAGTAGTGCGTTCACACTGAAAATTCCAAAAAGGAAAAAGTGCACTTTAAATACCCGGATGATGCACTTAAATAACCGGAAAAATTAAGTGTGGAATGTTGGACACTTCATGCACTCAGTTGTCGCAGCTTTAATTACGTACCGAAGGGGGAGGGGCTATGAGACTCCGATTATGAATGACAAAATAACCTTATATAATTCATACTATACATGGTTGAGTACGTAGTGCATGAGTACATATGTATAGTGTATGAGTGCGTAGTGTATAGTGCGTCATTTGGGACGCAGCTCGTGAGGAAGTGCGTGGCGTTCCCGTGATCCCTTGCGCCGGAACGCGTTTGTTCCGTAGAGCTTCACCATGGCTAGCGACGTGCCGCCGGGCGCTGATCCAAATGTAGACTTTAACGCATGGACTCACGGCGAGCTGCAGGCCAAACTGGCCGAGTTTGGAGCACCTAATATGGGTGAGATGAAAACGTTTTATTGCTGTCGCTGTGGCGGAGTTTGCCTCGGTTTTTCTCGCTAGCTAGCTAGCGTTAGCCGGTTAGCCTGTTATGCTCCTGTCTGCTGCTCAGGCCTTCAGTACACTAAACTTCGCGCTAAAGTGTGCTGCACATGTAAATATGTTTCATGGGAGGCTGTATTTATGGCTGTATTTATATTTATTCGGGTAGTAAACACGCGTTTGGTTGTAATTGGCGTTAGCTACTTAAACACACCAGCACACATTAAACTCACGCAAAACGTGTTTAATGCAGTCCAGTGTTGTTTATGATAACCATTTGTGCTTTCTGTCTTTTTTTTTTTTTTCAGGTCCCAGAGAGGAGCTCATAGACAGACTGAAATCTTATGCACAGGTCAGTTAACTGCAAATCTGCCCGTAAATTGGATTTCCTTTTATGAACATTACATTTTTGTTTCGTCTGCAGTCTGGGATGATTTTAACTAAGCCGAACATGTCAGGAGGAGATGCCAAGAGCATGACTACGGTACTACCATGTTTCGTTTATTCTCTTTAAGCCTTTGTGTTTGTAATTAGTTGTGTTTGCAGTGGCAAGTATCGCTGGCGTTTCCTTTATTTGAGAGCCAGAGCATGTTGTGTGTCTCAGATGCCAGGTCTGCCGCCCATGCCCCCGATGCCCTCGATGCCCCTGCCGCCGGGCATGAACATGATGCAGGCCATGAACATGATGGGGGGCCCTCCACCCATCCATATGGGCATTGAGCCGCCTGGCATGATGCAGCAGGACGACAGAGCCACGCAGGTGAGAGAGACACAACAGTGTGTAGATTGCACTGCGATGCCGATCACAGTTGCATGGCAGGGCTCCAGACTGCGGCCATCTTTTCTGTCGGTGCAAAAGCGTAATGAAACCACGCTACAACCTGGTCCGAGCTCAGAACAGGTTTACTCTGAAACCAGTGCTAATCTCCCCACACTGTTACTGCACACACAGAGCTGCGAGATCCAGTGAGATGCGCTTGAATTCTGCTCAGACTTCTCTGTTATAAACCGATCAAACAGCACTGACGTAGAAAACCAGAAGTAGTAATGCTGATCATAACCATGCTGTTGTGGCAGAAATAGTCGAATGTTATTACATTATTAATTTCGGGGTTTGTTCAAACTTTTTGAGAGCGAAATTCAAGCACTCAACTATTTCCAGCACTTTAAAGCTCTAAACATGATCCAATTTCAATTATATTTTTAATGGAATGAGCAAAATATGCTTTTTGGTAAACAGGCACTTAAGGAAAATTTAAAAAACGGACATCAAATTATCACTGTAACCAGTAGATGGCAGCAGAGGAGCACTTATTGGCTGATTAGTCATTCATTTCCACTTCTTGCTTTATAGAATATCAAATTCACAAAAAGCACTTTTTTTTTTTTTTGCGTATGAAGTAAGAAAAGTCAGAAAGTGCCTTGAAAAACAAACTTTTCTTCAGTTTGCAACTGAGTCACACATAAAGAGCGTTCCTTTTATAATCGCTGAAGTTGTCGGTCAGTTCAGTATAATGCTATAGAAGAATAATGGTACATTTAATAAGAGTAGAATATATGCATTTTCTATATAAAATTAGATTTTGCACTCGTTATTGTCATTAATAAAAGTCAATTTTGTATGCTTCCCAACTCAAGCTCAGTGCTTTACTGTCAAATGTGTATAAACGTGAAATGAACATGTAATATTATTAGGAACTGCACTTATTAATGCAAAATAATAGTAATTTTATGATTCAATTCTTTATTTTTAATACTCCCATTAAGTATTAATTAGGGCTGAACGATTTTGGAAAATAATCTAATTGCGATTTTTTTTTTTTACCAATATTGCGATTGCGATTTAATATGCAATTATTTTTTGCACTAAACACTGTCTGTTAACTTTAGACCAGTGGTTCTCAAATTTTTGTGGTCGCACCCCCCTTTAAACCTATACAAAAATCTGCCCCCCTTTCCCGAATCCCCATTCCACCTCAGACTACCAAATAATTTCATTAAACATTATGAAAAATTAATGCCTTCTTAATTTAAAAAAACCTACAGGGAAAAAAAACACCTGCATCACTTAAAACATTGAAAAATAGCGTAGAGAGAATAACTGTTATTATTATTATTATTCTCTTGCTGTTATTTATTTATTGTGGGTTTCATGCTGTCCGCTAAGGCATAGGACACGCGCAGGCTTTCCTCCTCACCAACGACATTAAACACCGTGTCTACAGCAGACGCGAGCGGCAAAATACAGTAGAACCTATTATAATCAGTGACGCTGTCTACACTGGATGCGGCGCGACATTAAACTGATGCCTTGTTCTATTTATGACGTACTGACACAAAGTTCAAATGATTTGCAACGGTCGCTTTTTCGCGTCCAGTGTACAGTAGAGCTGTTGCGGTGCGATGCGACAACTGTAGCGTCCTGTATAGACACAGTGAGTGAAGCCGAGAGCAAGATATGCCTCGTCATATTTTCTGCATTTAGCTTTTAAATGACCAGCACCTTCCTGGGTCTGTGCGACTTCATCTATGGCTTTTCTCTTCCCTTTCACAAACCGATCCATCTCCCATTCTAAGTTACATCCTTTGGCTGTTTACTGTTTTATTTCTTTTCTTTTTCTGCTGATGGCCCGCGCTCGACTTGAAGCAGCGCTGCTTAGACCGATGGGTGTGTGTCAACAAAGTACTGTGAGAGCTATAAGAGAGCGCGGATGTCTCCTTATGCTTTCTCTCGCTTGCCGTACTTTGATGTCATACACCGATCGATCTTCAAGTCGAACACACCTCTTCACTCTCGCGTGTCACGTGACTGAGTGTAATCGCAGCCTCTGCGATTGAAAAATTACGTTTTCTCATATCGCGATATTATCGCAAATGCAATTAATCGTTCAGCCCTAGTATTAATGGGAGTATTAAATGGGAAGCTTTATTTAGAAATAGAAATCAGTTCCAAATAGGGCTGGGTTTTGACACAAATTTCACGATTCAATTCTCATTCACAAGCTTTCGATTCGATTACCGATTCAATATCGATTATTTTGGATATATATCAGGTACAGTCCATGCCAAATTTTCTCAAGGAAAAACAAATATCTCCACTAATGCTGTAAAATATACATGAGAGTCAGTTGGTACTACATTACTATAATATTGAAGGTTAAAACTGACTGATTTGCAGGCTACACAACTGCTAAAATTACACTTAATTATGTTTTTTAAATAGTAAAGTTACAATTACATAATATTTCTACTTCGTTTTTTTTTAATAGGCTATAAACATTTAAATGGTAGCTGTCATAAAACTTGATGGATTTATTCAAACATAAATTAAACATTGAAGAACAGTAAATATTATAATGAATATGTTATATGGTGCATATATTTAGCAACATGCCCCTCTCTACAGTTTATTTTTCAGCTGACTAATGAGTTTATGGTCACCGAATATGAGGTAAATGTGACATTACGTGGCATTGTTTACAAGACGTTATATTGACGTCTTTGCGATTTGGTGCATATATTTAGCAAAATGCCCCTCTCTACAGTTTATTTTTCTAGCTGACTAACGAGTTTATGGTCCCCGAATATTTTTTTCTGAGGTAAATGTGACGTTACGTGACATATTGTTTACAAGCCGTTATATTGACGTATTTGCGCGGCTGAAACACTGATGGAGCGATTACATGAGACCGATATTGATTGTAAAGTTGTACTCTTTCTTTTAACTTGCCTTCGGATGTTTAGTCATGTTTATTTTGTGCTGAAGCTGGTATTAATGTGGAGGAGATGATCAGCTCACAGGCGCCTCGTGCTGCTGCGTCTGTTGTTGTCAGTTTAAGTTGTGTTGTTTATAACTGGGTGTGTGTTCAGGGTGATGCACGTGTGATGGATGAGCAGATGAAGGAGCAGGAACTCCTAGAGCAGCAGAAACGGGTGAGAAAATAATTATTCCTGTTTTTAACCGTGCTGCTAGATTTCGAAGGATTTGTTATACTGCACAATCATTTACAGCTGTATAATTGTGAATTATTTTCTATGCACTACCTTTCAAACTTTTGGGGTCAGTGCAATTATAAAAAATAAAAAAAATTAGTAGTTTTATTTAGCAGTTGTCTTATTTAGCATGTAGCAAGCTGTATTGCTGTACTTACCTGTGCACATTCTTCTAGTACATGCCTGTTCATCTGAATATTTATTGTGCCTTCATCTGAGTGTTTGTCTATTGTGTACAGGCTTCTTTCTTTTGTTGCTATCTTCTGTTTATTTTTTGTTATATACTTTATAAATAATTGCACAGTCTATGGAGCGGACCTGATTTACATTCCTGGTTATATATTCTCAATATAACTGTGTACGTGACAAATAACAATCTTGGATCTTGGATCTATGGAGGACACATTAAATTAATCAAAAGTAACAGTAAAGTCATTTATAATGTTACACATGATTTCTGCATCAAATAAATGCTGCTCTTTTGAACTTTCTATTCATCAAAGAATCAAGATTTTTTTTAAATTTTTTTTTTACAATTTCCACAAAAATATGAAGCAGCACAACTGTTTTCAACATTGATAATAATCAGAAATGTTTCTGGAGCAGCAAATCAGCATATTAGAATGATTTCTGAAGATCATGTGACACTGAAGACTGGAGTAATGATGCTGAAAATACAGCTTTGATCACAGAAATAAATTACATTTTTAAATATATTAAAATAGAAAAGTTATTTTAAATTGTTACAATTTCACAATTGCTGTTTTTACTGTATAAATGCAGCTTTGTATGGGAATAAGAGACTTCTTTTAGAAATAATAATAAATTTGAACTTTTGAACAGAGTTGTAAATGTTTTGCTGCATATTCTGTGATGTAGATTGTGTATGCATGACATTTGTACAAAGAAACCTGTGACATTTCACTTATCAGATTCAGACATTTGTTCTTTGATTTGGTATGAATGATTCTGAAACGGATGTTTGTCTCTGTCTCTCAGGCTGCTGTGCTTCTGGAGCATGAGAGGCAGCAGGAACTTGCTAAAATACAGCAGGGGGCGGCACCAGGCACCAGAGGACCTGAACTGGGACCACGACCCAACCTCCTGCCCCCCATCCCGCCTCTCAGAGGTCAGCCGCCCAACAGCCTTCATACTGGAGAAATATGTGAAAACACTCATTCACCGTGATGCTTTCGTTAGCAACTGAATTTATGCTCAGACCTCAAATCATGTCAACCTAACATCAGATCATGCTGACTGGATGTCTTTGTTTTTATTTTACTAAAAGTATAGACACTACAGGCAAAACATAGTTTTTTTTCATGCACTGGTCACTTTTGATCAGCTTTTTTTTTATTAAGTGTTGTTTCAGAATCGTAAAAAGAAAACATTCAAAGCACCTATAGATTTTAATTGTAATACAAAACCCCCATCTATAAAAACCTTTAATATGTCAACAAAATGAAAAGAATTTTGAACCTGGCTTTATCTGATGTTCAGATTTGTTTTCTGGAAATCAAATGCATGTTTAATTAGATAATTCCTTAATTGCATGTTTAAACATAACATTTCAGAAAACTTGTAACATAAAAAAAAAAAATGTTTGCTTTTCTTAATGCGTTCAATGAACTAAGGGAATATGGTTTATCTTTTAGTTTATTTTCTTTTTTTACCCATTTCATCTAATCTGTTTTGCCTTTCGACAGCCAGACTAGATTAAAATGACTACAGCCTGCACATCTGTTTTTGATCAGGGTGATTTTTACTGTAAACATGATTTCTGTCCTCCTGTAGTTGGGACTCTGAGTGGCCCCGCCCCTCCAGGTGTTTCTATGATGCCCCAATCTGTCAATCAACGACAGAAAGTCCCGCCTCCTCCGGGGGAAGACGGCAGAGAGGTACGAGAAGCCTGAAAGCCTCGATGCATGATCGGTTGAACTCAATCTCTTCAGTGATCTTGACGTGTGTGTTTTTGTGTTCAGTCGTGGCAGGGTGAAGATGTCGGCATCGGGCCGAAGATTCCTCAGGCTCTGGAGAAGATCCTGCAGCTGAAGGAAATGAGACAGGAGCAGCTCAGCACCGCCCCTACAGGTCGCTATCAGCATGCTCAAACGCTGCCTTAATGTCCATAATGATCATATTTATGAGATGAGAGCACTTGAGCACATCAGGTCTAATTACCAGTTGGAGAAACACTTAATTTACTTTTGAGACTCGAGTTTGCAAGCTGAGAATTAATGAAATCATAGTAAAGGTTAATGCTGGTAATTATTAAGTTTAATTAATTGTAGCTTGTGCTTAGTTATGTGGTTTGTAATGTGTGTGTATAATGCATCTCTTGATATTTCTTTCTGTCTGTTTTAAAGTAATTCATTAAATTAACCCTTTGCACTGTTTATTCAGAATTTGTTCAACGAATTTGAGCTTTCTATTTTGATCAAAAATATAAAGCGAAAGTGAAAACTATGAAATATTAAAATTTTAAAGAACTATTGTCTGTTGTAATATATGTTAAAATGTAATTTATTCCTGTGATCAAAGCTGAATTTTCAGCATCATTACTCCAGTCTTCAGTGTCACATGATCTTCAGAAATCATTCTAATATGCTGATTTTCTGCTGCTTCGTGTTTTTTGTAGAAACCATGATATATTTTATTTTTCATGATTCTTTAATGAATAGAAAGTCCAAAAGAACAGCACTTATTTGAAACCGAAAACTTTTGGAATGTTACAGATGTATTTACTGTCACTTCTGATCAATTTAATGCATCCTTGCCGAATAGAAGTATTAATTACTTAAAAAAAAAAAATAATAATAATAATTTAAACCCAAATATTTAAACAATAGTATGCATTTCCCATCATTCTCACTCTTGCTCTTCATTTTGTTGTATTAATGCAAAAAATGAATTGTCTTTTGTAAGACCATGCTTACATTTACACAATGTAGAAATCATTTCTGTGGCTGGTTTTATCCACAGAGGAGGATGATGATGAACAGACCGGCGAGATGGACTTGAACAGTTCCTCTGCCCGCGGATTCTCCGATGAGGACGATGAAAGCGGTCTTTCCAAAAAAGACGTAGGTTTCCTTGCGTCATCAGCCTTTGCGAGGCTCTCTAAATTGCTGTTGTCCTAGGGCTGGGCGATATAGCTTAAAAATGTATCAACGATATAATGTTTCATATCGTTTGGTATCGATAATTATTGACATTTTTTATAACCTTTTTTAAAACAGAGCAATAGACATTTTTTTTTACATTTAACCACTGTATTTTTAAATTAACCCAATTTATTGAGACAATGAATATCTAATTTCTAATGTTTTATATGCAGATTAAATGGGTCTTAAGGAAACTTTTGTCTTGCTAGTTTTCTCAAATGAAACGGTAAAATTCTCGCGAAGTGACTCTCACAGCAGCTCTGGAGATTACGTTTTTGTGTTCATGCCATCACCTAGTGAGATGCAGAGGCCGAAAATCACCGCGAGCGTCACTTGTGCTTCAGTATTTGTGTAGTAAACAAAACCGCGTTTCCGCCATTCATACATAGAGGCAAGCGCAACATGCAGGATTCACATTTAAACCGTCTTTATGCATTTTAATATTCACAGACACTAGTTCATATCGCAATTCGAATTAAGTGGCAGTGGCTACTTTTGATTTATTCGTCCAAAATTGACTAATTCTGTGGCATTCCGCGCTATAGAGTAAATTACGTTTTTATGAATGGACTCCGTGATCCCGTCCGTGTTTTCGCAGAAACCATATGGCCCTAGAAATGTAAGCACACTTCAGAACATTTCGGCTTGCCCTGTGTGTTGTTTGAATGAGTTGCAGGGGTGACCTCACGTCACAGGGTCTCTCTTTCTCTCTCTGTAGCGTATGCGCCCAGATGCGTTCTCAGGTACTGAAATTTGGCACCGGTTGATTTAACGTGAATCGGTATTCGGTAGTACCGACGCAATTCGGTCGGTACCCTTAAAAGTACCAAGTTTGGTACCCAACCCTACTCATAGCACGTGCCTATATCATGCACTATATCGAACATTTTTTATATCGTTATCGAAGGAGGTGTACAGTCGATAAATATCAATACCGTTTTATCGCCCAGGCCTTAATTTTCTCCTTGTTTGTTTATAGAAAAACCGCAAGCGCAGGAACAGGAAGAAGAACAAGAAGAAGAGGCAGCAGGAAAAGGAGCAGCAGGAGGAGGAGAAAAAGAAAGAGGAGAGCCGTGACAAGGAGCCCGAGGTGGAGATCGAGTACGTGACGGAGGAGCCTGCGATCTACGACCCAAGCTACATCATCTTCAAGAGGATCTTTGAGACGTTCAAGGTCAGAAGCTTTAGGCTTCATAACAGGATCAGAAATATGATGGAAAATGTGGCGTTTCTTGAGATGTTGAGATGAAAGTAGTGTAACGTTAAGAGTCCAGAACGATCATTTGTTGAAACTAAACTGCAAAACTTTGTGTTCGATATGAGAAAATGAAAAGAATGGAGCTTGTTTGGTGTTGCATCTCGATCTTTTGATCTGCTGCATAGTTCAAACTTCATCACGGTTTGACATCCATCCTGCTTCGTTCACCTAGACTGGTGTTTTAAAGACTGAAAATAACTCCCATATTTTGATGGATGTGCCATTCAATGGTTTTCTATCACAGCTGACAGATGATTTGAAAAAGGAGAAGGAAAAGGAGCCAGAGAAGCCCGAAAAGCCAGAAATCCTTTCATTTAAGAAGAAGGGGTTTGAACTGGAGAAGAAAGACAGCGATGACAGCGACGAGGTGAGTTGAAGGCCTTGTGAGAGTCTTCCAGCCCTGATGATGTTCCTGTCTAACCCCTCCGCTTCCTGTTTGACAGGAAAACAAGAAGGACATGCCCAAGCTGTCCAAAAAGAAACTGAGGAGGATGAACAGGCTGACGGTGGCAGAACTCAAACAGGTAACAAATGGAACATTTCTGTTTATTTTCTCTTCATTTGAACAAAATTACAACTGAAAGCACCTCAGAGTTCAGTGCGTTTAGATTCAAATGTATAGTAAATGTAAGGGGGAAAGGTGTTTTTAAATATCTACTTAAAGGAATTGTTCACCCAAAAATGAAGGTCATCCAAGTAGGGCTGCACGATTATGACAAAAATCATAATTGTCGATTATTCCCTTGAAATTGTAATTGCGATTATTAATTACGATTATCACAATTTACATTGAATGATGTTTATACCATTGTTTGATGCAACTGCATGCTGTACTTTTATATGAAAATGAACAAGCTGAAAACACTCTTAACTGAAAAACCTTTAGTGCTTTTCTATAGTATTAAGCCTCAAATGTCAAATATACATCGGATTGGTTTCTTTAAATTATAAAAAAGTACAAATATGAATGGTGTTATAATGTTATACTAAAACTAAAAGAATGGAAAAACCCTTAAGATAACGTGTAGAAAGAAAAAAACATATCTTAAGCGTGCAGAATAACATAAGTGGACTTTGAACGATTAATTGCCGCTTTGAACGATTACGTAATTGTGGCATCCATAATTGTAATCACGATTAGAAATTCGATTAATTGTGCAGCCCTACTCACAAGATATAGATGAGTTTGTTAGTTTAGCTTATCATTCACATAATATATTCTAGTCATTCCAGTGGAAATGTTGGGTATTTTCTGAGCTAATGGCAGGTACAGTTGAATGATCACGCTTCATAATGTTTGTCCTCCTCTGTCCCTCAGCTCGTGGCGCGTCCAGACGTGGTGGAGATGCACGACGTGACGGCGCAGGAGCCCAAGCTGCTGGTGCACCTGAAGGCCTCCAGGAACACGGTGCCTGTGCCACGTCACTGGTGCTTCAAGAGGAAGTACCTGCAGGGCAAGAGAGGCATAGAGAAACCTCCGTTTGAGCTGCCCGAGTTCATCAAGAGAACCGGCATCCAGGAGATGAGAGAAGCCCTGCAGGAGAAGGTCATGTCACGCTAATGTATCTCAGTTCCCACAAACGCATGAAGCAGCACTGTTTTCAGCACTGATAATAATCAGAAATGTTTTATGAGCAGCAAAGCAGCATATTAGAATGATTTCTGAAGGATCATGCGACACTGAAGACTGGAGTAATGATGCTGAAAATTCAGCTGCGCATCACAGGAATAAATTACATTTTACAGTAGATTCCCATAGAAACAGTTCTTTTAAATTGTAAAAATATTTAACTGTTTGTAATGTATTTTAAATTAAATAAATGCAGACTTGATGAGCATGAAAATTTTCAAAATCATTAAAAACAAAAAAAATCTTACCAACCCTAAACTTTTGAACGGTAGTATAGCATAGGCTATTTAGTGCTTAATATAATATATGCATATCTGATGCTTATTCATATTACACTTGGCTCATTCT
This sequence comes from Sinocyclocheilus anshuiensis, assembly GCF_001515605.1. Lineage (NCBI taxonomy): Eukaryota > Metazoa > Chordata > Actinopteri > Cypriniformes > Cyprinidae > Sinocyclocheilus > Sinocyclocheilus anshuiensis. The sequence goes on along the minus strand of NW_015542395.1, from coordinate 473,269 downwards.
GTTCCTGAACCGAAGTTCATGAAAAGCAGATTGTTGCTGTTTGAATTAAGATTAGACCATTTGAAAGCAACAACAGTGTGCAGAACCATTATATTATTGTCTGTTATATTAAAAAAATGGGACAGCAGACTTTAATGAAATCTGTCAAACTTGCGGGGAGCAGCTCGATGTTTAGTTTCTGTCTGTAAATGTGCCGCATGAGCTCCTGAGGCCTTCAGCAGTTTTCATACGAGACCGCGCTTGAGTGACGTTTATAATATAGTGAATCCGCTTCATTTAAACTGATGTATTTCCCGCTGCTGTCAGCTTCACTGACGTCTCCGTATCCCTGCAGGAAGACGCCAAAACCATGAAGACCAAAATGAGAGAGAAAGTTCGGCCCAAGATGGGGAAGATCGACATCGACTACCAGAAGCTGCATGACGCCTTCTTCAAATGGCAGATCAAACCGAAGCTCACGATACACGGGGACCTGTATTATGAGGTGCGCCTGCTTTACCTGATCATCCTGTCAGTTATGATAACACTTCCTGCAGCATAAATAACTCTAGTCTGGTTATGTGTCAGGGAAAAGAGTTCGAGACGCGGCTGAAGGAGAAGAAACCAGGCGATCTGTCCGCAGAACTGAAGACTGGAGTAATGATGCTGAAAATTCAGCTGCGCATCACAGGAATAAATTACATTTTACAGTAGATTCCCATAGAAACAGTTCTTTTAAATTGTAAAAATATTTAACTGTTTGTAATGTATTTTAAATTAAATAAATGCAGACTTGATGAGCATGAAAATTTTCAAAATCATAAAAAAAAAAAAAATCTTACCAACCCTAAACTTTTGAACGGTAGTATAGCATAGGCTATTTAGTGCTTAATATAATATATGCATATCTGATGCTTATTCATATTACACTTGGCTCATTCTGTTCCTGAACCGAAGTTCATGAAAAGCAGATTGTTGCTGTTTGAATTAAGATTAGACCATTTGAAAGCAACAACAGTGTGCAGAACCATTATATTATTGTCTGTTATATTAAAAAAATGGGACAGCAGACTTTAATGAAATCTGTCAAACTTGCGGGGAGCAGCTCGATGTTTAGTTTCTGTCTGTAAATGTGCCGCATGAGCTCCTGAGGCCTTCAGCAGTTTTCATACGAGACCGCGCTTGAGTGACGTTTATAATATAGTGAATCCGCTTCATTTAAACTGATGTATTTCCCGCTGCTGTCAGCTTCACTGACGTCTCCGTATCCCTGCAGGAAGACGCCAAAACCATGAAGACCAAAATGAGAGAGAAAGTTCGGCCCAAGATGGGGAAGATCGACATCGACTACCAGAAGCTGCATGACGCCTTCTTCAAATGGCAGATCAAACCGAAGCTCACGATACACGGGGACCTGTATTATGAGGTGCGCCTGCTTTACCTGATCATCCTGTCAGTTATGATAACACTTCCTGCAGCATAAATAACTCTCGTCTGGTTATGTGTCAGGGAAAAGAGTTCGAGACGCGGCTGAAGGAGAAGAAACCAGGCGATCTGTCCGCAGAGCTGCGAATCGCTCTCGGGATGCCCACAGGACCCGTGAGTGCTTCATCCTGTTCTGCTTTACACAACAACGCATTTCCTTTTTGCACGAAGCAACTGTTGTTTTGTTCTGTGATATTGCTGGAGAGCTTTTCATGCACTAGGCACTTATGTAATTCTTTCTGTGTAATTTTAGCTGTGCTTTTAAAATGCCTTTGTCTCTGCAGAACTCTCACAAAGTTCCCCCGCCGTGGCTGATCGCCATGCAGAGATACGGACCTCCACCCTCGTATCCAAACCTGAAGATCCCCGGCCTCAACGCCCCCATCCCTGAGGTCAGACACTGAGGAAGAAGTTTTCAAAATGCTACTTTTAAAAGTAACACTTTGCGTGATTGCCCTTATCATTGGAAAATTTAATATAAATTTCTGTACGTTTTTAGATTGCGTGTGTGTACGATGAATCATGTTTTTATGATCACAATTTCTGCTTCTCTCAGTTTGCTAAGCATAATCGTCTGCAATATTTGCCCCCTGGCTTTTTTTGTGAGTGCTTCATCCTGTTCTGCTTTACACAACAACGCATTTCCTTTTTGCACGAAGCAACTGTTGTTTTGTTCTGTGATATTGCAGGAGAGCTTTTCATGCACTAGGCACTTGTGTAATTCTTTCTGTGTAATTTTAGCTGTGCTTTTAAAATGCATTTGTCTCTGCAGAACTCTCACAAAGTTCCCCCGCCGTGGCTGATCGCCATGCAGAGATACGGACCTCCACCCTCGTATCCAAACCTGAAGATCCCCGGCCTCAAAGCCCCCATCGCCGAGGTCAGACGCACTCAAACACGGAGAAAAAAAAAAGAGCGTTTCATTTTAATTTCGCATTTGCGTTATGTTGCATTGGGTAACAAGCCTTCACAAACTTCATGGTTGCAGTTGCCAGATTTCCAGTTTGAGTTTAAATTGCTATATTTTCTGCACACGCACATATATATATATATATACACATATATACGCACATGTATGTGTGTGTATACACTGTAAAAAAATATTTGCAGTTGATTTGTTTCATATGTGTATATATATGTATGTGTGTAATGTTACATAATTTGTAGAACTTAAAAATGTAAGCATTTTTTTTTACAAGTTAATATATTTAAAATATGTAGGCCTACTGTATGTGTGTATGAGTATATATATATGCATTTTTACTTTTTAAGCTATTTAAAAAAGTACATGTATATGTATTCAAATTTATTTTTAATATTAATATTTAACATATTTTATTTATTTGTGCATTTCTTTGGCTAGAAAGTACGGTTTGAGTGTGATCTCTATAAAATAATCATTAGTCAAGGAAGTCTGAAAGTTCATTAGTCAAAGTAGTTTGCCTGCAGCATGCGGTTGTAATTTTTCACAATTAATACTTCCAACAGTGATATGCAAAAGAGACTTTTGTCAGTAATTTGGTATAAAGTAATGTGCATTACTTGTAACACTGATCTAATTAAAAACAAAAGCACATCGGTCTCTAATACAGGATCTGACGTACACAAGATATTCATTAAAAGCTGTTCTACTAAAGCTGATTATTAGTGTAGAGGTCATATAAAGCTGTGAGATCTTCATACTTATCTCTCTCTGTGCATGTGTGTCTTTTAGGGCTGTTCCTTTGGCTATCATGCGGGCGGTTGGGGTAAACCTCCTGTGGACGAGACAGGCAGACCGCTGTATGGAGACGTGTTCGGAACCAACGCCATAGACTTCCAGGTGAGCAAACTACAGAATCATGTCCTGAATATACAGACTCCTTTACATGGCATTGCTAGACACTAGATAGCACAACCTGTGAGATAGGGCTGTCAAAATGGCTGAAAAACTAAATTCGAATTTTGTACTTGAATATGATCAAATTTCTAATTATATTCGAATTTAAAATGCATAATTTCAGTTAGGGTGAAGAAAAGCTTTTGGCTTCTCTCCTGAGGCCACAAGAGGGCGCATCGAGCAAAATATTACTAATGCACATTTATTCAAAGCATAAGATAGCATGACTATCTGTGGAAAAAAGTGCATAATGTTTAAAATAACGTTTATAAACCAATTATAATTAAGTTGCTTAAACAACTATAAACAAAACAGCATCATGTTTGTATGCGGAGTTTAATACAAAGGGCGGAAAGCCAATCACACAGAGTACATTTTTAATTTAAAACATGAGATGCAGTGGGATGGGGAAAAACCCGCCATAAAGTCTCGATACATGTTTTTTTTTTTTTTACATTAAATTTGCATTAATTTTACATGGCTTTCTAAACATGCGGCTCTTTTGTGCGAGACGCGAGTGCAACGCTGATAGATGTCCCTCTAGAAAATGTGATAAATATGTGTTCCGTGTGAACGGCTTGGTTTGAGTTTTGATGTAAACAAGATCTTCTCCGCATTGATGTTCACTTTTTCCGCTATATTTGTGATGAACAACGCAGCAGCGCCGCATCTAGTGGCTTCAACTGGATATCCTAACAAAAATTAACGTAGTAGAATGAAGCAGGGTGAGGCTGAAAGCCGTCGAAGCGAAACGAGGCGCTGAACGAGCGTGACACAAGGCTCGAAAAGCTCGTAATAAAATAACACAACTATCTTGAAAAAAGTGCATAATGTTTAAAATAACGTTTATAAACCAATTATAATTAAGTTGCTTAAACAACTATAAACAAAACAGCATCATGTTTGTATGCGGAGTTTAATACAAAGGGCGGAAAGCCAATCACACAGAGTACATTTTTAATTTAAAACATGAGATGCAGTGGGATGGGGAAAAACCCGCCATAAAGTCTCGATACATGTTTTTTTTTTTTTTACATTAAATTTGCATTAATTTTACATGGCTTTCTAAACATGCGGCTCTTTTGTGCGAGACGCGAGTGCAACGCTGATAGATGTCCCTCTAGAAAATGTGATAAATATGTGTTCCGTGTGAACGGCTTGGTTTGAGTTTTGATGTAAACAAGATCTTCTCCGCATTGATGTTCACTTTTTCCGCTATATTTGTGATGAACAACGCAGCAGCGCCGCATCTAGTGGCTTCAACTGGATATCCTAACAAAAACATTAAAATGCAACGACACTTACATCGTCATCGCATCTCATGCGCCGCTGATAAGGCTGCCTCCTTAACGCACACCTAAAATTCGAATGCAGCGTATTTGCATTTGAACGTGGATTTTTATTTTGAGTTCGACGAATATTCGAAATTAGATTTTTATTTTTTTTGACAGCCCTACTGTGAGATGCAAAAGTGCCTTATTGCTTTCACAAATAAACACATATTAAAGGACACACTTTTCATTTCTGCCGTGTTTGATTCTGTTGTTTGGTTTGCCTGATAATGTTGACAGGCCAAAGCAGAGGAGGAGGAAGTAGATCGAACCCCGTGGGGCGAGCTGGAGGCGTCTGATGAAGAGTCATCTGAGGAAGAGGAGGAGGAGGAGAGCGACGAGGAGAAACCAGATGAAACGGGCTTCTTCACACCAGCAGACAGGTGCTGCTCGTCTCTGATTGGCTTGCGTGTGTTTGAGACTTGAAGGCTCACAGATGTCTGCTCTCACGTTGTTTTGACAGCGGGATGATCACTCCGGGCGGCTTCTCCTCCGTTCCTGCCGGCATGGAGACTCCAGAGCTCATCGAGCTCAGGAAGAAGAAGATCGAGGAGGCCATGGACGGGTGAGTGTCTGTGCGCAAATTTAAGGGCTCTTCCACTGTAAATCCTGAAATAATAGTACAAAAGTCATTTTTTCCAAAAGTTTATTGAACCTTTAGACAAAATGTGATAAAATAAAATTGTTTACATATTTGATACATCAGGCTTATATGTGACCCTGGAGCACAAAACCAGTCATAAGGGTCAATTGTCAATTATAGTCATCTGAAAGCTGAATAAATAAGCTTTCCATTGATGTATGGTTTGTTAGGATAGGACAATATTTGGCCGAGATGCAACTATTTGAAAATCTGGAATCTGAGGGTGCAAAAAAATCAAAATATTGAGAAAATCGCCTTTAAAGTTGTTCAAATGCAGTTCTTAGCAATGCATATTACCAATCAAAATGTATGTTTTGATATATTTACGGTAGGAAATTTACAAAATATCTTCATGGAACATGATCTTTACTTAATGTCCTAATGATTTTTGGCATGAAAGAAAAATCAATAATTCTGACCCTTACAATGTATTTTTGGCTATTGCTAGAAATATATCCATGCTGGACTGTTAAGACTGTTTTTGTGATCCAGGGTCACATATAGTCTGATTTAGTGAGAATATGGAGGAAAAAACACCTCTGTTTTATTCAGAGACCCAAACTGAGCAAAAATATGCAATTTGGTGCAGGTGCTGATATTTATATGCCCAAAAAATATGAAATTCTAATGCTTATGTAAATAAGTGTGATCTTTATAACAGTATAGCAGATACTTGCATATAATGCATATAAATATCAGTTGTCACTTTGTATCTCCCAATAATATGTCTCAGTAAAATGAGATTTACATGCCTTGTTTTATGATCAAAACATATAATGCAATGCAATACAGTGATGATTGACAGATGAACAAATAAACAGTTTTCATATTTGATGCTCACATTTGAAAACGATTTTTCTGTAAAATGATGTCTGGATAATCAAGTAAACCTAAGTAAATGTTCATCTTGAAATATTACTAGCAAAATAGACATTCTAACGTTTACTTTATAAAAATCAGTAAAGATATGACAGCATAAAGACATGTAAAGCACGAGTTGAAGGTGGACATTTTTATAATTATACTAAAAGGCCTTTTACTTGCTAAAAAGTCTAAGCCATCTATCAGACGACAGAAGGCATGGAGTAGATTGTGTGCAAAGTTTTGCACATGTTGCTCATTTAGAGAACTTAAAAATGAATGTATCAGATATGATACAGTAGGCTTTATGGGGTTAATTAGTCTGAAAGTGTATTGTGTGCATTGTTAATGCTTTTTGTGAGACTCTTGACAAGCCCTCTACAGCACCGTTGGCTTGATTATTCCTCTAGTGTCGCAGAAACATCATTTTTAAACTTGCTGTGATGCAAAAACTAATGGCATTTGTGCCTGATGTCTGTCGCAGTGGGTAAAGATGTGGGCTGTTCACCAGACGGTTGTAGTTTAAGCTCTTCAAGTGCTGATTGGTGAACTATCAGCATCGTCAGGCTCAAGCACTTCAGATAAAAGCATCTGATGAATCGCTGTGCATGTAACTCGTGTTTGTGTGTGTTTTCAGAAACGAGACGCCTCAGCTGTTCACAGTGCTGCCGGAGAGGAAGGCGGGGGCGGTCGGGGCCGCTATGATGGCGTCCACACACATCTACGACATGTCTACGGTATGCCAGAGATGGATGCGTGTCTCAGTTCGTTGTCTCAGAGCAGTTTTGTTTCGATAAATTCTTGGTACATCCCTAAAGAAACGCACAGGATCTGAATGCACACTTTAACATCCGTATACATTTAAATCTGAAATCTTGGTGATTTAAAACAATGCACATTTTAATGCATTAGGCATCAACTTGAACTGATCTTCATTTTAATGAACCAATATCAATTCCTAAATCCCATTTTATCCAATTTAAACACCGGTCATCCGGAAGTCACAGTAAGCTTTGTTGCTTTTGATATGAACTTTGAGCTTTCAAATTCTATCAGTTACACCACAAAATACAGATGATAAATGTGGTGACGCTTTTTATGTGGCGTGACCGATCGCTATATACGCCTCAGTTCAATTGGCACATGAACAAACTATCTCTGCAGCTTTACTACTAGTTACAGCATGAAATAAACATGAATGAACATTAGAAGGTGTTGAAAGAGACCGACAACTTACTGAAAAATATCATGTCATGCAATCACTCAGTCAGTATTTCAACTACAGAAAGATGTCAGTGAAACCGCTTCTAAACAATGCCACGTCACATGAAATTTACCTCAGGAAAGCCATTCAGTGTCAAACTTGTTAGTTAACTAGAAAATAAAAAAACTAGAGGAACATTTTTATAAATAGATGCACTATATTACAAAATCATTATATTTTTACTCGACCTGTTAGCGAGTCTTTATTATTTAATGTATATATGAATAAATCTGTCATGAAAACAAATTATGGCAGCCACCGCTTAAATGTTTATTTTATTTAAATGAGGAATTTAAGTAGAAATGTAGTTATATCATTAAAAGGTTGATTAAAAACTGCTTTGTACAAAAAAAAATGTTATGCAGCTCTCCAGTTTTTATCTGGAGTGGTGATTTATTATAGCGAAAAATAAATGACAATTGAATTTGGAGTTAATTTTAACCCTTAATATTGTGGTAATGTTGTTCCACCTGACATGCTTTGTGTAGTTTACAGCATTAGTCGAGAGAAAAATTGACGTGTACAATTGATGTACATTTAAACGAATCAATATCAAATCAGAATTTAATCGAATCATAAAATGTCAATATCCAGCCCTATTATGCATCATCTGCCATTCATATTTTCAAAAACAAAACCAGATGTCTGATTAAACTTGAGATGAATCGGTGCAGAAATGCAAACTGGTTTGTGTGTTTTATAGTAATGGTTTCACCTCGCAGCCAGACTCGTATCCCAGAGTCCTCTCTGTGTGGTTGATTTGAATATCTAAATGGCAGATAACCTTTGCAGGCCTCTGATAGCAGAGCGCTGACTTCACATCTCCATCAGATCTCTCACAGCCATCACATGCAAATCACTCCGTCCGTATGAGATGCATTTGCATTTGAAATGACAGCGAGGAGATAAACGAGTGTGACGGTGGTGGAAATGTCAGCTATATAGCGTTTATATCACTGCAGATGTGTGTCTGTCATGTTAACATGCTGCCTCCCCTCTGATTGTGTGCTTCTCTCTCGTGCTGTTCGTGCAGACGGTGACGAGCCGTAAGGTGGGCGGAGTCTCGGGGCTGGGCGGAGACTCTCAGGCTGTGGAGGTGGCTCTGGCGCCGGAGGAGCTGGAGCTCGACCCCATGGCCATGACGCAGAAGTACGAGGAGCACGTCAGAGAGCAGCAGGTGGAGAAAGAGGACTTCAGCGACATGGTGGCCGAACACGCCGCCAAGCAGAAGGTGAGATCAGATGGAGTCTCACGAGCCGCATCGAAAATGCATCAGCCGATCATAAACCTTTCGGTCATATATCAATGCAAAATCAAAAACGAGGAAACAAGAAGTTATGTCTTGCGTTAATTGAAGCTCATTTGCATTTTGTATTCTTCATTTCCATTATTATAATGCATAATGGGTGTTATACTTATGAGCTCATCATCATAGTTTATTAATCATTCTCATTGCATTCATTAAATGACCAACAGCTTCAAAAAAATCGTTATGATGACATTCCTTATGATCTGCTTCATTTTTTAGTTGCTTTGGACAAAAGCGTCTGCTGAATGAAGAAACGTAAACATTAAATCAGCCATGATGTACCTTATATTTTACTTTTTTTTTTATCATTTTATATATATTTATTTTATTTTTTTATTCATATTTAAACATGCGTATTGCCTATATTTTAATTATACATATTTATTTTAGTGTATATATACACAATTTATGATTATATACACAATTTGTAAATTTAATTTATTTATAATTTATAAATTATTATAATTTTATTAAAAAAATAATGTTTTGAAGATATTAATGCATTTGTGTTTACATACATAAACAGACATTTTTATAATTTTTATTTAATTTTTTGTAATCACACGGAGGATACATGTGCTTGATTGCCATGAAAATCAGTGCTACTTTCATTAGGCTTTACTTACTTTATGCCAGATTTTCAAATCTTTCCAAATTTTGATTTTAGGTAAATATGACCTCTGCATGTTTTTGAAATGCTTTGCAGAGGATGCTATAATAAAAAATTTAAAAAAACACACAACAATGGAAAAAAAAAAATAAAAATTCTAAGAATTCTAAAATCACTATATTCATTTCTGCACTAAATGGAGTGCAATAAAGAAAAGTTTTTTTGAATAGAGCCACTTAAATGTCTTTGATAATATAAGGTGTTTTGTGTACCGTCTTTGTTTGTCGTTTTAGTGAATGGTTAGTGTGTTTTAACCTGTTTCATAAAATATGTTTCTTTCTCTCTTCCTCGCAGCAAAAGAAGCGCAAGTCGCAGCCGCAGGACACGCGCTCTGGAGCGAAGAAATACAAAGAGTTCAAGTTCTAGGCCTGCGGTGAGCTGCGGGAGACCAGCCCTTCTCATCCTTCATTTCTTATTCATTTTAACTGCTGATGTCGTGTAGAAGCGCCCTTGTGTTTGTACGTCACATGACAGTGAGCGACGTTGTTCATTTATGCTCCATGTTTTTGTAAATAAAATGCTAGTCCATGACAAACAGATGTTACAGGGTTTTATTTCTTTAACATTTCACCCACTTATTTTTTCCGTTTAGCTGATTCATGAGCTTGTTTATGAAAAGCTTATTTTTGGATTGATGCTACTGATTTATAGGTGAATAGGAGTGTTTCCTCTAAATGAGTTTGTAATGCATTGGAGCTTTATACTGCTGTCTGCAGTGAGCTGCTCAGGCCAGCAGGGGGAGTGTCAGGAAGTCTGACCGTCACCTGATGTCTGGGATTTGTTTTGACCTACATAACACTTTCACTTCCACTTGACCTCAGTCGAGAGCAAACAAACATGGCTTCTCAGACAATAACACACTCATTTCCCCTCAAACACGCCGACTGAATGAGCTCAAACACGTCGCATCGGTGGGCAAGATCCACTTTGCCACATTCCAGACGTCTTCATTTCAAGGGCTCGATTGTCATCTCAGGTCTTCATGTGTTTTGTGATCTCTGATGAGTAAGACATGAGGGATTCCTGAAGTTATGCTGGTTCTCACTGAAGGGAGTTTTGCACTGCAAATGCCAGTCATTTTTCCTTATGGAAACCCATTTCTGCCACAAAAGAAAAAAAAAAATCATGCTTTGGTAAATCACAATTATGACATTAAAAATATGTTATTTGAAGTTATGAGACAAAGTCATAATTAAAAATCTAAATTGTGAGGTACTAAGTCATAGAGTGGGCAAGATCCACTTTGCCACATTCCAGACGTCTTCATTTCAAGGGCTCGATTGTCATCTCAGGTCTTCATGTGTTTTGTGATCTCTGATGAGTAAGACATGAGGGATTCCTGAAGTTATGCTGGTTCTCACTGAAGGGAGTTTTGCCCTGCAAATGCCAGTCATTTTTCCTTATGGAAACCCATTTCTGCCACAAAAGAAAAAAAAAATCATGCTTTGGTAAATCACAATTATGACATTAAAAATATGTAATTTGAAGTTATGAGACAAAGTCATAATTAAACATCTAAATTGTGAGGTACTAAGTCATAGATATGAGATAAAAGTAGGAATTAAGACAATTAAAATGAGATAGAAAGTCAAAATTATGATTAAAAAAAAGAGGCAAAAAAATTGAGAAGTCAGGTATGGCATATAAAGTAAATATGAGATAAAAAGTAGAAATTGTGACAAAAACATGGAACCACAAGATAGAAAGTCAATTATGACAGTCAAAATTATGAGATAAAGTCATAGTTATGGCAAAAAGTAAATGAGGAAAAACGAGAAATTCTGACATAAATTTAATTACAAGATAGAGAGTCAATTATGATAAAAAGTTCAAAGTATGACAAAGTGGAAATTATGAGATAAAAAGTCATAGTTATGGCAAAAAGTAAATGTGAGAAAAACTCGAAAATCTGACATTTTTTAATTTAGATTCAAAAAAGTCATAGTTCCGACAAAAAGTAAATGTGAGAAAAACTAGAAATTCTGACATAAATTTTATTACAAGATAGAGAGTCAATTATGATAAAAAGTTCAAAGTATGACAAAGTGGAAATTATGAGATAGTCATAGTTATGACAAGAAATTACTAGAAAGTTTATAATTTATAAGTTAAGACTTTTTTTTGCTGTTTTCATCATTTCAGCTTATGTTTTATAAGTATGACTTTGTCTCATAATTATGACCTTTTATCCTATTTGACTTTTTGCCATGATTATGACATGATTACCTCATAATTATGACAAATCATAATTAGACTTTTGTCAAATTCAACTTTTTGTCATAATCATTACTTTTTTTTCATGATTTTGACTTATAATTTCAGATTTTTATCTCATAATTTCAATTTATGTCAATAATGACAATGTCATATTTTTGACATAAGTTTGTCATAATTATGATTCACCAAAGCGTGTGTTTTTTTCTTATGTGGCAGAAATGGGCTTCCATGTATTTCACATAAAAGTTAGACAATCCTTTTGTTTTCTTAAAATGCACTTCTGCATGACTAAACTGTGATGCAAACCAGTAAACCCAGCGTTTTCAAAGCCAGACTGTAGTGACTCAACTAATTAGCGCTTTGATTTGAATAGCCACAGGCGTGGGAGCTTACCTTCCGTTTCAATCGCACAACATCGTCAGCGTCCTTAGGCTGTACTCGTTAAGAGATGAAGTCATAAACACAACACACACACACACACACACACACACACACACACGTGTCTCAGGAGAAGCCCAGCTGTGTCATGCGTTGGTCAGCATCAGCTGGTCACACTCTCTCCATTAGACGCCCGCAGGGCTGAACGAGCTGATAAACATAGATGTGCTTTCATCACCAGCCTCCTCCATGGGGTTCCCACTGCTCCCCGGACAAATAAGATCTATTTGCCTGGAAATGTGTGACTAAACAACAGGTATTAGAGATGATGGGGTCACATTTGTAATCTCAGTGGCCTGTGGCGAGGCAGGGGTCGTTTCTAACTGACCCTCAGTGCTGATGACGTGGACATGTGTATTAGGACAGGACAGGATCACTGTCACATCCCGCACCGCACTGCAGTAATCCAGGCTCATTATAATGTGACTGATCACATGAGCAGCTCAACTAAGCAAGTTAGTGTTAGTGTTGACCTCAGATGACCTCAAGTATGGGTTGTATGTTTATTCAAATGCATGCACATTTTGACTTGGGCTGGCTTATTAATTAATTGTATTATAGTAGAGATGAGTTCAGCTTCCATTAAAGACCTTCAATACAGTTTTTAACCAAAACACGATACAATTACTGATATTTAGAGTGTATGTTGACTGACAGATGGATATGTCCAAAATAGAACTAAAATAGAAATATACATATATCTTAATGTAATAATGCATTCAATAATTTTAATTAAATATTTTAGTTTAATAAATTAATTGAATAATGAGATGTGCACAACATTTAATAATGCAATAAATTATAATTTTTAAAATGTAATAATTCAATAATTTAAATGATTGATTATTAATTCAATTATTGATTGATACATTTCCTAAAAATATGAGTATGTGTCATATATATACATACATGCATGTCATACTTTTAACTTTTTATGTCATGATTATGAATTTTTAGCTCATAAGTCTGACTTTTTGCAAATGTACATTTTTTTTTCACTTATTGCGTATATTAATTTTGACATTTTATGTCATAATTATGTCTTTTTATCTCAATTTCAACTCTTTATGTCATAATTTTGACGTTTTATTTATGATTTTCCAAAAGCATGATTTGTGGCAGAAATTACAGCTATTTGACACATTTACTCAAAATCCACTAAAAACTACATTTGATCTAAATATATAATATAAAATATATCTTGAGACAGATATGAAGATGCTATACAGGCCAGTTCTGCTGTGGATTTACTGCATAACTGACATCTATACATCCATCAGAACACAGTCAAGATGATGAGCTGTTCTGGCAGCATTAAACCCTCCTGTTGTCCCCACAAACTCACATTTGACCCACATTGAAGACCATCAATAATTCATGAATTCTTAATGACGGTTCAGTGGGTCTGAATGTGTTTTATCTGCTCCTAAAGTGCTTTATAATGGAGCGAGAGGTCTGAATGTGTTTTATCTGCTCCTAAAATGCTTTATGATGGAGAGAAAATAATGTTTTAATTGAATATTGATGGAGTAACACAATTTTATAATATTTTGTTTTATATATATATATATATATATATATATTATAATAGTGTATTTTCTATCAATGTATTCTGTCATTTGTTATTGAATGGTGAACTTCTTACAGCTACAATTTTATTTCATGTTTATGTTTGATAGATAGATAGATAGATAGATATTGATAGATAGATAGATAGAAGATAGATAGATAGATAGATACTGTTACATATATTTGATAGACGATAGATAGATAGATAGATAGATAGAAGGATAGATAGATACTGTTACATATATTTGATACAGATAGATAGATAGATAGAAGATAGATAGATAGATAGATAGATA
>NW_015542395.1:450974-459228 GCF_001515605.1 Sinocyclocheilus anshuiensis | reverse complement strand
GATGGATGGATGGATGGATGGATGGATGGATGGATGGATAGATAGATAGATAGATAGATAGATAGATATTAAAAAATATGTTAAATATATTTATAAAGTGAGTATATTTTGGATAGGGTGTAATTTGACGTCTATATAATATAATATAAATACCTATAATACAATATAAATATTATTAACTTTTTTTTTGGATAAACGTGTTTTTTTTATATAAATAATAATAATGTAAACATTTACAAATATTATAAATATATATTATATATATATTATAAATATTATAAAGTAACAACTTCAAGCCACTAACATCTTCTCTCTCTCTCTCTCTCTCTCTTTCTCTCTCCCTCTCTCTCTCTCTCTCTCTCTCTCAAGGGTTGGTTGTGAGGGCTCGTCTTTCACAAGAGGCGTTGCTCTTCAGCCGTGACTGTTCTCTGCGAGCAAAAGAGAAATTTCCGCTTCCTGCAACGATAAACAACTAGCGCAATTTGAGAAACATTTCGCAGCGACTTTGACGGTGAACGGCGGGTCCGACTGTCGCGATCAGCAGAACCGAGCCTCGGTCCTCGTGGACGGATGATTGTGCTGCAGTAGAGGATCGGCGTTTTTTTATTCGGGTTTTCCTTCATTGTTTTCAAACATAAGGTTCCTCCAGCATGTCGGAGCGGGGAGGGCTCCCGAGGACTGGAGGCGTACCGTCTCCGCAGCCCTCCAAACCGGTGGCGATCACCTCCAATCGGCCGGTGCACATGAACCTGTACGCCACCTGGGAAGTGGACCGATCGTCGCCGAGCTGCGTGCCGAGGTAAGGCGCCTGTGCGCCGGGGAGGGAAGCAGCGGTGCACCGCCGAATAATCCTCGAGGTTTCCTTGACATTTATCCACACAAAGGACAACACAATGAGTTAAAGCTGGAGGGAACACGATAGTGGAGACAGCTAGATGTAATTAAATGAACAAAATTAGCCTTGACAGATTTCAGCACGATATGTGTTGCGGTTTGCAGCGAAAGCGACGTGAAGAATGATCGGTGGTTGAATCTGAACGCGACAGTGCGGTAAAGACAACCAGAACAATTTCTGCTTAACAAAGAGAGCTGGGGTGAACTGTTCAGACATGCAGGGCTTTATGTATTGTATTCCAGCCTGTCAGGGGTCTGGGATATGTGTCTGGAATGCTGGCACGGGAACTGCATGCTTTGTGTAGCAACCTGCTGTAATGGACTAATGGATAGCGATTTAGCGTTACCGATATTGCTTTTTTAATGACCTGTGTTGATACAGATATTATTAATAGTAGTAGTAGTAGTAGTAACAATAATTACTAGAAAAAATATTGTTGTTATTATTAGCAGTACTATTATTTCCTCCAAATTATGCAATTATCGGTACAACCAATATTGACGAACTAAGAACCGATTTTTACCCTTAATTGGTAGTAATCCTAGTTAATCTTATTCATGCATTTTATTTCATCTTGGGAATGGTCTAAAATAAATATTTTGAACGCTGAGTTGTTGTGAATAAATTTGTGTAATACTAGTTTAGTATGTCAGGGTTTCATGCATATTCTAAATTTGGAATGGTATGGAATTGGTTTGGGATGCTGGCCGATGTAATTTTACAGTAGAGCTTCATGCTTTTTATTCCCATCTGCTGTTCTGAAAAACATTGGAGTATATTATAAATTGTAGTATCCCAATATTGTAATATATGACCTGTATTTGTGCAGAAATTATTATTACTACTACCAGTAGTTATAGTAACTACCAGTAGTTGCATTCCATGCTGGGAATAGTCAGAAATATATATTTGAAATGCTGAATTGTTGGGAATATATTGGTGTAATATATCCTAGAAATGCTGGTTTAGCACGTGTAAAAATCAAGGCAATTATATTCTAGATAGGGATTGGTATGGAATTGGTGATTGTAGAGTTTGATGTGTTGTATTCCAACCTGACATTCTGGAAAATCTTGGAGTAAAGGATAGCGATTGATTGATATTATATTTCATGACCCATATTGATACATATATTTATTTATTTATAATTGTTTTATTATTATTATTATTACTACTTCCCAAATTATGCCATTTATTGGTTGACCCAATGTTAGACAACTGAGAACCAGCATTGTTGAGAGTATATTGTTAGATTGCTGAATTGTTTGGAATATATTGGCATAATAGATCCTAATATGTACAGGGATTCATATGTTGTATTACTGGGAACAGTCTTGTATATATTGGCTTGGGATGCTGAAGAGCTTCATGCTTTGCATTCCAACCTGGTGGTCTGGAATATGTTGCAGTCGTGTGGTAGTAGATAGCTATGCCGGTTTAGAATGTGTGGAGATTCATGCATTCTGTTCTAAATTGTGAACGGTATGGAATTGGTTTGGGATGCTGCCATGGTAACTAGCGTTTCAGGCTTTGTATTCCAGCCTGACACCAGCGTTGCATTACCCTACATTTGTGATCAGGTGAACATGCATGTGTCAATGTTCAAAACAATCGTTCCTCTTGAAATCCAATACTCCCTGCTGCCTATTGTTTTCGCCTGGAGTTAATATCGGCTACGGATACAGACAACACAGACATGTGAAATGGCTGCCCATCGAAGCTAATTGGTTTATTTGTATTAAATGTGTATTGATGGAGCAATTGGTATAGATCTGGGTTACACAGCATGTGCTTGTGTTGTGCATGGCATCATGCTGCTGGTATCGACAGGAAACTCTAAAAATAAAACAAAATATTGATTGGCTTGTTGATGTTTCGTGTTTGGCCGGAGCTGATGGCTGTATTCAAAATGTAATACATTAGGGAAAGAGCAAAGCGCTCTCCTTACCTCTACTATCATCTTGCTCGGGACTGCTATTAAATATTAATGTGATCTTGTTTTATGTCTAAATCAGGTGGACAATAGCCCTGTAACTCACCCGGCTACTTAATTAGAGCTAAAGATGGCACAGTGGGCGGCACAGGGCACCCGTGCGGCGCGTGTCTGATTTCTGACCGTGTTGTGGGTTTTTGAGTGTAAATGTGTGCATCTCAGTGAAAAGACGGAATAACAGGCAGTAGGAATGGGAATTGACGAGCATTAACAGCACACACCCCCATTCAAATTGGACATAATGAAACTAATGACTAAGATTTCAATGAATAAGTCAACAATCGCTCTGGGCTGCGTTTCCCAAAAGCGTCATAAACCTAAGTAGATCATGACAAACATTGGCACCAGTGGCCTCTATGATCTGTTCACTTTTGGCAAATGCAGTTCTGACTGATTTAGTCGTTAGACAGATTCAGTTCAA
Source organism: Sinocyclocheilus anshuiensis (assembly GCF_001515605.1). Lineage (NCBI taxonomy): Eukaryota > Metazoa > Chordata > Actinopteri > Cypriniformes > Cyprinidae > Sinocyclocheilus > Sinocyclocheilus anshuiensis. The sequence goes on along the minus strand of NW_015542395.1, from coordinate 455,919 downwards.
TAATATGATTACACCGATAACTACAACTATAAACTATGAGAATAGGAATGTCCACACCACAACTATAACAATAAAAACACAGAAGAACAAGATCTTTGGAATCACTCTAAAACTTTCAAAACATTGACAGCCAATAAGAATTCAGACGAGTTTAAAGAGCGTGTACATTTAAAGAGGCAGACGACAAAACTGCATCGCTTATTTATTAGGATAAACAGAATGTTGTTGTCCGTTGGTGCAAACAGTATAGTTATCTTTATACTTATCGTTCTTGGTGTGAACGGGCCTTAAATTGTTTTCACAGATTCATCTAAAATAAAATAACATACAAGTAGGGCTGCACGATTATGACAAAAATCATAATGGTCGATTATTCCCCTGAAATTGTAATTGCGATTATTAATTACGATTATCACAATTTATATTGAATGATGTTTATACCATTGTTTGATGCAACTGCATGCCGTATTTTTATATGAAAATAAACAAGCTGAAAACACTCTTAACTGAAAAACCTTTAGTGCTTTTCTATAGTATTAAGCCGCAAATGTCAACTATGCATCGGATTGGTTTCTTCTTTAAATTATAAAAAAAAAAAAATATGAATGGTATTATAATGTTATACTAAAATTAAAATAATGGGAAAAACCCTTAAGATAACATGTAGAAAGAAAAAAAACACATCTTAAGCGTGCAGAATAACATAAGTGGACTTTGAACGATTAATTGCCGCTTTGAACGATTACGTAATTGTGGCATCCATAATTGTAATCACGATTAAAAATTTGATGAATTGTGCAGCCCTACTCACAAGAGTAGGTCCGTTGCTCATTCTGACTGCACTGGTTGTATTGTATGTTTGTTAACGTAGCGTTGGCGTAAGAATGCAGCTGTTCAAAAATAGTTCAAGTAACCAAACGTCTCACAGATTTTCTACTCCGGTTTCTTTTGCAAATTAAACTTGATATGAATAAAAGCCCGTTCAAACCAAAGATGATAACTATATTAGTGTCCACACCAATGCACAATAACATTTTGTTTATTATAAACACTCTACAGTTACGTCGTCTGCTGCTTTAAAGGTTCGAACTCGGATGTCGGATGGATTCTGATTGGCTGTCATGGAGAGTCAGAAATCTCAGGTTTCATTAAAAATGTCTTCGAAGATTAACCAAAGCGTTGTTGGTTTGGAACCACATGATGGTGAGTAAATGATGACAGAATTTTCTTTTTTGGGTGCACTATCCCTTTAAGAACACTTCTCTATTTGCAGCCCTATGAGTGATTGTAGCATGTGTGCCGTCATTAGTATCTGCATGTCGATGCTTTTGTTGTCGCAGGTCTGTCATCTGTCTGATATTTGTTAAGATAAAATCCCCCCTTGCAAAAACCCCTCAGCGTCTTTTGGCAGCTGAATCACTGATCGGTGCCAAAGGCCAGCAGGAAAACAGACTGACACCTCATTCAACACAAACAACAACACGTTACAGTCCACCTCAGTATGCAATTATATTCACACTTCTGCCGCACACTTCCCCATAAAACCTTCAATAATGGGATGTAAGCAAGCATTCAGTAGCTTAGTCTTTGAAAATCACGTCGATTAACCACAAACATTGACGTCTTTGACACCAAAAATTCGCACATGTTTAGTAGCTGAATGTTGACACATCATTTCCTAATTCTGGACAGGAACGTGCAGGCATTTTTATTTCAGTCTGTTCCTCACACAAAGCTATCATATGGCTTTATTTGACCTTTAATATAGAGCACAAGCCGTATGCACCACTTTTTGGTTGTATCCTTATCTTTAGATAATAATCTTCGTTTTTGGAGTGAACTCTTCTTTTAATTATGAATTATTTGCATTTGTTTGAGGCTGTGGCATATTTTCAGTATTACAGACGCCGTTTGTTTCCTGTTCATCTGTTTCCCTCTGCAGTCTGAGGGCTGACGATGTCACATCCTTTTGTTTGCGCTGCCGCTGATTTCTGGAGTCACACTTTGTTCACCGGATTTGATTGCTGAGGGCAGAAAGACAGCGAACGAAGCCGCCAGTCTGAGAGACGAGGACGGAGTGGAGATGCAGAGAGGTTTCACGCTGAAGATGTGAATTAGGGAGCGAGGGAGTGCGGGGAGGGATGATAGGTTGAGGGTGGAAAGGTAATCGCTGCTGCCGCAAGATTCTGAGACAGAGAAACAAAACTGTGTGGCACCCAATCAATACCGGCCGGCCGCCACTCGAAAAACTATCTAGTCTGAGATCCGTCTGAAATTGAATTCGCCTTGCTATCTTCAAGGGTGCACAATAAAATGGATGCTACGGCTGAATTCGGCACCGACTGCCACAGAGAAGATTGCCGTTTCTAGTCTAAATGAAAGAACTTTTTGTCTTTTTCCCTGGTGTTATTGGGAACAATTCATCTGTGCAAATTATCCCAAACTACTTTTATTCTTTACTCCAATCTGCTATTGAATGCCCACTTCTCATGATCTGCTTGATTCTCTAACGATAAAATTAGGCCTCACTTACATTTTTGTTGTTTTTGTTGGTGAACATCCAGTTTCACACCAACATTTAGACTAATAAATTATATGATTTAATGATAGAATATTTTATTATTATTATTTTAATAGACTGTTCATTACAAGGATTTAATATTTATTTTTTATTTATTATTTTTATTATTTTGCTTTTCATCATGCCATACAACATCCCATAAATGTTTTATTATTATTTATATACTATTATAATATTAATAGTATACATTTATATAGTATTATTTTGAAGGAGCTTTTATTTGTATATTTTCAGTTTTCATATTAATTTTCGTTTTAAGTTTTAGTAATTTTATGTATTTTTTTTATTAGTGTTTTTTTTATTATTGTTGTTGTGTTTTATTGTTGTTATTTCTATTTAGATTTAATTTATTTTTATTTCAGTTCTTCAGCTAAAATTTATTTTATTTCTGTTGGTTTCCCAAGGTACCATTTCTAATTTAAATTTTTTAAAAGTTCAAGTTTAGTTTAAGTTTTCCTTGATATTTTAAAACTTTTAAACATATTATTACAAATATATAAACACTCCACTATTTTTGAAAATACGCTAATTTTCCAGCTCCCCTAGAGTTAAACAGTCGAGTTTTACCGTTTTTGAATCCATTCAGCCGATCTCCGGGTCTGGTGGTAGCACTTTTTGCTGTAGCTTAGCATAGATCATTGAATCTATGCAGCAGCAGGCACAATGATATTACACAGTGCCTGAAAATAGGCTAACTTCCGTCAACATAACCAACTACACAAACTTAGTGCCGGTCACGTTGGAAGTTACCTAGCTGGGGTCTATTTTCAGGCGCTGCGTAATATCATTGCGCCTGCTGCACTCATGGTACGGCAGCAAAGTTCCTTGATTATTACGCCGGAATGAGAGTATAGTTCCTAGCCATATCGGCCTAGAAAATCACAACTTTTCATTTTCCGTCGGTCTTAGTACACGATGTAACTACAGAAGAGTCAAGTTTTAAATAGGAAAAATATAGAAACTCTTTGGTCATTTTTGAGCGAGATGCTAATGGTCTAATCAGAGTCAATGATCTATGCTAAGCTAAGCTAAAAGTGCTACCGCCAGACCCGGAGATCGGCTGAATGGATTCCAAAACGGTAAAACTCAACTGTTTAACTCTAGGGGAGTTGGAAAATGAGCCTATTTTCAAAAATAGTGGAGTGTTCCTTTAATCTTAACAGTAACAACACTGAGGCATATTTTTTTTCAGTAAGGCATGTGTGAACTAGTGCTAAATATTATAGCACTCACGTTAGAGGCCTTGCCATTGCAAGATCTGCTTCACTGGAAATATTAGGGAAATTTCGACAGCTGCATTATGGGTAGTATGCGCTCGGCTGACGTGAACTGAGATGTGAGATGCCTGACATTCTTCTCCATCCTCTAGCATGCGTTCAGGAGCTGAGGGAGATTCTAGTTACTCACACAGTTTCGGGTGTGTTGTCTCTGCTTCTGCCCGTCAGTTATTGGCCCTGCGTTCCCATCAACTCTGATTAAGATGGACTTTCCCATTTTCTTTCTTTTCCTCGCTCCACTCTTTCTCAGCATCAGCTACATAGTTACACTCTTCAAAATAAAGACTCAGTAGAAAGTTTTATAAATTGCCAATTTGATGTGTATGCATAATTAACAATAAATAAACATTAATTATTGCCTTTATATCGACTGTCAGCCAGCCTGATCTCTAGAAATCAGTGTCCACATTGAAAATTTTATATTGTTTAACTACTAGTTGTGACTTTATATTAAAAATAAAAGTTAAAGGTAGTCAAAAGCTACCACTATACCCCTGATTAGCTTTACTGCCTTTAACTGTCAAAGATGCCTCCGTTCTTGTTTTTTACCATCATTTTTTATATCACTTTTGTTACCCGTGTGCTTTTGTAGTACTTCAGTGTTTTGTAAGAGAATGTAATGATGAATCAATGTAGTGAAAACGTATTTTCTTGCCATCAACTACAAAGCAGCAAATGGATGCGTTTAACCATAATGAGTATTACCATAAAAACATGTCATTCAGTGTCTGATGGTGTGAGCAGCTTTGAGCAGAATGTTGGAGTTGTCGTCTTTTATTTGCGGTAATTTCGGCCAGACGTGAACGCAGCTTCAAAAAGTCTCTCAAATGGCATCCGGCAAATTTTTTTTTGAATGCAAAGTTAACTCTAAACTTTTAAAATGTAAATGTAAAATAAGCTTACTCTGGCTTATTTAGAGTATTTTTGAGGGGAAATCTCAGGATGACTATATGAATTCCTTTTTATTTCTTCCAAATTCCATTTTAGCCATTTTAGAATTTAGAATTTTACCTAAATTCCATTTCAGAACTTTTTTTTAATGCACATTCCATTTTGGAAATTTATTTTTATGCCAATTCCAATCTAT
>NW_015542395.1:445563-450958 GCF_001515605.1 Sinocyclocheilus anshuiensis | reverse complement strand
TTCTGGATTATATTCGATTAGATAGTTAGTTAATTTAATTTTAATCATCAAAAAGCATGTCTAATCAATTTAATTAATCAAACTTTTAACAGTTTGATCGTTTTTTGAAATGTAAATGAATGAAAATATAACAATTCCTTTACAACATAACATTGCATTTTAATAAGTTTAGTTTTTTTTTAATTAAGAATCGTAATATATTTCTGTCAACATTTCAAGTTAAGCTTAACTTTTATTGCATTGGGTTGTATTTGATGTGGTTGTAATGCATTTTTTCACGTGCAATTCAATGTTTTTATCTAAGAATGGTTTTACCCTGAAATATGCTCTGATCATGTTTCACGAGTGACACACGACAGGTGCGTTGGAAGTTGCAGCACACATGATACATTGTGTGTCTGTCTTTGATCCCTAATTTTACCTGCACTTCATCTGCATTTTCATGCATCACCTTTGTTCCTGTCATTGTTGTGCGGCTGTATGTTTATGTCATCAGTATTACTGTTAAGAAATCCTTATACTCTCATAAGGAGAACGCAGAAGCAGAACCAAAACAAAGCTGCTTTATTTTGTCGTCCGCCGTGCACGTTAACTGACGCAGCAGTGACGCGGTGAGATACTGACACCGTTGTGATGATAATAGTTGCATGCATTTTCTGCAATCTATGAAAATATCTAGTGTTGAAAATGAAACTCGTTGCTGTACTGAATCACCAGCAGCATGATGAGACTCTGATGTGATTCCTGCGATTGTATTTCTGTAATGAATCACACACATGCTGGTGTGATATCAGGCCGGAGACACACTGACCCACTGACACAGCATGTCACCAGTCATTCACAGCTCCAGCACATGACTGATGATATTACACACTCAAGGACGGGATGGATGACACTCTCATTCAGCTCCCTCTCTCTGGTTCAAATGCTTCTGATTTGTGAAATGTTTCAAACTGTGCTTTATACAGTAAGTCTGGTCTTACAGACTTGTACAGGCTTGTTCATCAATCTGAGCACATGGAAGAAAATCTAAAGTTTGTCTAATAGGACTTTGTTGGAATTAGAATTATAACCAGAATCATCAGTGTCATTTTTAGTATTATCTATGTATTATTATATGGGTTAGCATTTATTTTTATATTTTCAGTTTTCATTTAAAATTTTGTTTGATTTGGTAATTTTGTTATGTGCTTTTTTAATTTTAATTTTAGTAAATTAGTACTTTAAAATCAAACTTATTTTATTTCAGTTAGTTGCAAACACGTTTAAGTTAAAATTTTCAATATAATATTTACTCAATATAATATTTAAATCATATTTATTTAATATTTTATTTTATTAATGAAAAGGGTTTTAATAGTTTTAGTTATGGATAACAAAACTGGATCTAAAATTACAAATATTTTCAAAAGATATTTATTTTATAAGTCTGTATGAAAATCTTGTCTTCACAAGTATCTTTTTAATATTAAAACAAGCTAATGAAACTCAGATTCCATACGGACAAATAATTGTTTTATAATTCAAAAGATATGTATTTTTCATAATAAAATGAAGTTTAGTAGTACATGATCTTGACTAATAATAATAATAAAAATAAATATTATATTAGCATTTTCCAAATTCTCATTAATGTGCTAAACTCTAATTCCCGTCTAAACTGCATCTTTTTTAAATAATAAACAAATGAAATTAAAATTCCAAACAAACAAAATAATTGATGTATTTTTACATTGTCAAAAGTTAGTTCAATTCTAATAATATTACCAAGGGGCAACATGTATATTGAAAATAACAGAGGACCTAGGACAGATCCTTGTGGCACTCCATACTTCACTGGTGATAATTGAGATGACACCCCATTTAAATAAAGTGGTAACGATCGGACAGGTAGGATCTAAGCCATCTTAAAGCTTGCCCTTAGTGAAAAATCATTCGCATTACAAATAAGCAAAAAATATTTGTCATGATAATCATTTAAGAATTTCCCATTACAGTAATGTGCGAGAATGACATTCCTGTCTAGACAATAGATTTTATTTAATATTAAAACAAGCAAATGAAACTCAGATTCCAAATGGCCAATAATAATTCCCTCTGGAATTTGTGAGTCACAGGAAATGGCTTGAGATTATGACATAATCCTTTAAAGAGGTGGGCATCTTTCAGCTCCGGCGATGATGTCATCACTCAGATCACCTGTCAGCGATGATGTCGTCTCTCAGATTAGAATACGGCAGAATATCAAAGTCGTGTGTGTGTGTGTGTGTGTGTGTGTGTGTTTGAGTCGGTCACATTCACACCCTTTTCTCTCAGGCGTCTCTGCTGCTGTTGCAGTTGAGCAGGTCTGTGTGTGTTTGTGATTATTTCTGCTGCGCAGCAGAGCCGCATTCATCACCGCAGGACATCGCAAGAGCAGAGTCTCTCTCTCTCTGTGTGCTGTATTGGCCTGACAAAGAGTTGTGTGTTCATATCGGCAAAGCATTTGCAGCTCAACGCCACACCAAGACTTTGTGCACATAAATTAAAGAATTGTCCGGTATCAAATATAATATGGAAGATCAGTAGCAGTAATGCACATTCCCTCTCTACATGTTCCTCACTGTGTCTCCATCTCTTCTCTAAATGAGATTAACGGTCTTTACATCATTAGCAGCTAATCGTTTTAATGAGAGGCCAGTGTGCCACTGTGTGTGTGTGTGTGTGTGTGTGTGTGTGTGTGTCACAGCTGGTGTCAGTTTATCTCTTTAAAGTGATTAGTGTTTAACTTGTTGCGTAACGGATGGACAAAATTATGTCTGCATCCGAATTCACATGCCTTTATTATACACTCGCTGATGATTTTAGCCTCAAGGACCATTTACAAGTTATGAAATATGTCCAGTAATGTCCAAGAAGTGTGAAAAAAATCAAGTTTCATTTTATTTTATTAATTTGATAAAAAGTAGAAAAAAAGTAGCCATTTAAGTGGAAAAAACAGTTTTTACAACTGTGTTATTTTAGTATGATTTATACACTTACTATTATAGTATTTATTAATATTTTGAATTAGCTGTTATTTTTATATTTTCAGTTTATTATTTTCGTATATTTTCAGCTTAATATTTTAGTGTCGTTTAATAATCACTTTAGTGTATGTAGTTTAGTGTATATATATATATATATATTTTTTTTTTTATAATTTCATAATTTATATATTATTTCATATTTCTGTTTAGCTTTCATTTATTTTTATTTCAGTTTTAGTGATTTTAGTAAGTCAGCTTAAACTTCACTTTTTTGCCAAGGTAACATTTCAAATTTAAAAAAAAATTTTCATCTAATATTTATATAGTATTCTCAGCTTTATTTCAATTACCGTAAACAATTCATAATAGTTTTAGTTATCAATAACAACAGTTTTGCAAAGAATATTTAAGATCAAGCTAATTTGATTTCTTTTTAAATAAAATACATTTAAAAAATACAATTAAATATTATAAAACTGAACAATAATAATTCATTAATAATAATACAAATTAATTTTTATCATCAAACCCTTTGTAGACTGTGTCTGTCCTCAGCTGCCAGTGTGTGGATTGAGTCAGTTTTAATGTGGAGCTCAGAAAGTGAACGCTGAGCGAGTCTTTGATGGATATCACAGGTTGTTTTGAGTGTGTGGGACATCCTGCTGCGTGTGGGAGTTCCATGACGTACGTTTGGTCTCTTATCTGTCCTGAACACACCCCTCAGAAAGGGCAGAGTCACAGGCGCTCAGGTCTTCAGTGCTTATACCACAAACAAAACCAAAAAAAACTGTTTACAACCAGAAGTGAAACTTACAAACATGAAATGTTTATTAATGGTAAAGGGTGAATCAAACAATTAAGTGATCTTCAATTAAATGTTTCCCATTTTTAATATTTTTATTTGTGTTTATTGTTTTTTTTAATGTGTACATTTTTCATAGGAAAACAAAATCTAGTTAAAGGGTTAGTTCACCCAAAAATTAAATTAGCTTGTGTTTTACTCACCCTCGAAGCATCCTAGGTGTATATGACTTTCTTCTTTCAGACGAATCCAGTCAGAGTTATATTAAAAATTGTATTTGATCTTTCAAGCTGTTTCATGGCCCTCAGCAGGTGTTGCAGTTGAACAGTCCACAAGTCGTCAAATAAAGCTTGTGCATTCATAATAAAACGTGCCGCAGACGGCTCCGGGGGATGAATAAAGGCCCCTTGTAGCAAATCCATGAGTTTTTGTAAGACCGGGGGGTGAATAAAGGCCTCCTGTAGTGAATCCATGCATTTTTGTAAGAAAAATATCCATATTTCAAACGTAATAAACACTTTTCTCTCACTTCCGCTGACTATCATACGCGTATGACGTATGCGCAGAGCGCGCGCAAGCCTCTGATATATGCTAGTCTCGCGAGTTTGTTTAATAGGAGGAAAGGAAGCAAAGTTTCCTTACTTTAGCAAAGGAAAACCAGTCTCCTCTTGGTTTATATCAAAATCCTCCGACATTTTTCTTTGAAAATCTTCGGTTTGTACTTCTAATTTGTGACCGGCGTTTTGTTTTGTTCTCTCTCCGCATTGGTCACTAATCACGCAACACCGCGCATCTTACCTCATCCGCCGGAACTGCTTCAGTGTATGACAGTCAGCGGAAGTGAGAGAAAAGTGTTTATTATGTTTTTATTACAAATTTTTATTTAACTCTGACTGGATTCGGCTGAAAGAAGAAAGTCATATACACCTAGGATGCTTCGAGGGTGAGTAAAACACAAGCTAATTTTCATTTTTGGGTGAACTAACCCTTTAAAGTCCCCTAATATGTCATCTTATTCAAATCTTCTTAAATTAATATCTTGACCATTAAGCTCTTTTACCCATTACTGTAATTTGCTGCAAATCTCATTCCTGTCTAGACAATAGCTTTGCGTTTTACTGAAACAAAAATAAACTAATTGTTAACAGTTTTTATGTAAGTATGTATTTTTGAAGGAGTTGCACAAATGAGTGTTTTATGATGTATACTATTATTCTGTGTTATTGTTAAGTCCCACGAAAGGCACAAAAGCATTATAAAGCACAATAAAGTTTCCGTGCACTATATTTCAAGTGTTCTGAGACCATTCCATAGTTTAATGTGAGATACAGATGAATATTTAAGTAGTTAAATTCAAGTTCTTGTAAACTCTTCTCTCCGCTGCGGCTGTCAGTCATCCTCCATTCAACATTCAGACTGCGCGTCGTGTTCGGTTACAACAGTCAAGACAACGAAACTCTCACTAGGATGATACAAAGTTCCCATTATTATACTTGATCTGTAGATAAACATCAGCGGTTTTGCATAAAAGGACTTTATCTTGCTGGAGTTTAGTGCTAATTCTAAATCATGTCACTTTCTACTG
>NW_015542395.1:441999-444051 GCF_001515605.1 Sinocyclocheilus anshuiensis | reverse complement strand
TGAGAGAGAGTGTGTGTGAGAGAGTGTGTGTGTGTGAGAGAGAGAGTGTGTGTGTGTGAGAGAAAGAGAGAGAGTGTGTGTGTGTGTGTGAGGGAGAGAGTGTGTGTGCGCGCGCGTGTGTGTGTGTGTGTGTGTGCGTGCACAGTGTCCCCATTCCTCTGGCTCTTTACGTTGATTTGTTTTTGCACGTATGACTGCATATTTTGTTCGTGTCACTGAATAAACTGCGTTTATCACATCAGCGCGTCGGTGTATACATTCAGCTTCAGCATATCACGTATGTATTCATGTTTTTAATTGCCTTTTATTTTGTATTTTCAATTTTAATTTTAGTAATTATTTGTTCTTTTGCCATTTTTATTACTTTGGTTTATATATTTCTGTATAATTTGTTTAGTAATTTTAGTACTTAGACTTATTTCAGTTAGTTGCCAAGGCAACATTTTCTAATTTCTGTTAAGTTTTTTTCCGTTAAGTTTTATGTATTTCTCAATAGCTTTTACTGGTTTATTTTAGTTTCAGCATACTATGTTTTTGCTTTTATTTTATTTTAATGTGATTTTTTTACATTTTTTATTCATTTTTTTTAAAGATTTCAATATAGCTTTATTTTTATTTTAGTAATTGTAACTTTTTTTTTCAGTTTTTACATTTCCAAGGTTTTTTAAGTTTAGGTTTTTCCTTGAATATTAATATTTTATTTTTATTTCAGATTTATTTCAGTTACTGAAAAAGATTTTTAGTACATTGTTAATAGTACAATTTTTTTGTACATGTCACTAACAAACAATATTTAACTCATTCAGTGTGTGTGTGTGTGTCCAGTTTCAACATGTATCACAGAAAACCCCATTAAAACCAAGAGGAAAGAATGAAAATAAATGAAGTTTGTTGCAAAAACCATAAAATACTTTTCCAAAAAGTACTGTTAATTGAGTGTATTTTCCTGTGATTGCATTAGTGCAGATCACCTGTGTGTGTGTGTGTGTAAGGTGTGGATCATCTTGGCATCTGCACATGATTTAAACTCTGCCAGCTTTGGCAAAAACAGGAGCAGGTGTCGTCATGGAGACTGCCTGGGATCTCTTATCTTCTGTCAAACTGTTCACATTTACCACGCTTCTTATTTCACCGAGTAACACGTTTCTTTTACTGTGGACAAACCCAGTATGTTGTAACTGATTATGTGAATGTGTTATGTTGGCTGTTATTATATTCTGTCTGTTTGTCCATTCATACCCTAGCAACCGCCTAACAACCACTCAGAAACCACCTAGCAATGCCCTAGCAACCACCCAAAGCACCTTAGCAACATAACTAGCAGGGCCCTCATTTAACTTTTCGAACTGTCTGCTTAAATTTCCAAAGAAGGCATCATTAAGGCGATATATTGAGATTTTATTTTGACTTTTCTATTTTAGAAATGCACAAATTGTAATTTTGTCATTTCCATGTTTACAGTTCAGCGCGCTCTCGTTTTCTCTGCGATGTGGATCCGGTGCTGGTCTGCTTTGCAGACGCCGTGAGCTCCTCCCGATGGCTGCAGTATGTCTGTCTGTTTTGTTTAGGTTATTTGAGGTTTGATTTGTGTAGTCGTTAATTATGGGCTAATGAACAGATTATCTTGTCGTCATGGCAACGTAGCGGCGGTGAAATTGCATTTAATGCACAGATGGCGGGTGTTATCCTCCGGGCCGGTGGTCACACACATTTACACACACTCCATAAACCATACTCCTCGTGCTGGCGATCAATGCAACTTGCACATTTTATTTGTTTTACAATTGTGAGGGTTTGTACTGATGTTTATGTTGTTCTTTTATAGTGTTGATGTTATGAAATGTGTCAGAAGAACGCAATTCACAGCTGAATGCAGGTATGGTACATTTTGAACGGTAATATTAAAGTGGTAAAGCAGCACCGTTCATTACAAGAGGAGACATAGTTGTGGTATGTAGCTGCATGTGTTTGTGTGCACACTCGTGTGTGTGTGTGTGTGTGTGTGTGTGTGTGTGTGTGTGTGTGTGTGTGTGTGTGTGTGTGTGTGTGTGT
>NW_015542395.1:433877-441893 GCF_001515605.1 Sinocyclocheilus anshuiensis | reverse complement strand
TGGCTGAGTAAAGTATGCGGTTGTGAAACAGTGCAAGCAGAGACACGGGGGAGTCATACAGAGAAGAATGTTGTTGCTCAGCACTCTTCAGTCATGTAGATGAGCATCAGCTTGTTCTCAGATGTTTCTCCTGCAGTTTCGTAAATAAAAATAGACCCAAATCTGTCAGTAATTGACATCCATTAAGAGTATCGAGCTACAAAATGCACGTGGAGCAACTCAGATGATTTGAGGAGAAGTGTTTGAGTTCATATCGAGCTCTTCTGATTGCAGACTTTGGTGTTTGAGTAAATATGAGCCCACTCAAGTGTTTTCTTCTGAAGCTCTTGAGAAGAGACATTTGAGATTACTGCTGTATTTGAACATCTAAGGAACAGGAGACTTCAGCAAACTCTCCATTTGCTATTTATATGTTATATTCAAAACATTAGATGGAAATGAGATCTCATTAGTGATTTTTCTTTGCTATGAACACACACACACACACACGACACGTCAGACGAAAGAGTTGGAGGAGTTTGGTATGAGTTGCAGCCCTTCAGAAAAGTGTCATTGCGTGGGTGTGTGTGTGTGCGTGTGTGTGTGTGTGTGTGTGTGTGTGTGAGAGAGAGAGAGATGGTTTTGCAGAATCTGGATCGTGGCCAGCAGTTTTATTGGGTAGGACAGAGAATGAGCTTGTGTCTGAAAAACACAATGAGGAGAGACGCAGGACATCAGGAGGATCAGAAAATGAAGCTCTTTGTTTGGTTAGTCTGCTTACTAAATGTGAAGTGTTTAATCTCTGCAGCACCAAACACTCCTGCTATCTTCCTTTGGTAGTCAATAAAGAAGTCTTCAGCTTTGCTCGATGGTTGCTAGGGTGTTTTGGTGGGTGCTAGAATGTTTGGGGTGGATTCTGGGGTGTTTCTAAGTGGTTGCTATTAGAGGTGTGCGATATTTATTTTCTATGATAATGTAGTAATTGTTGACTATCACTCACTTTGCAAAAAACAAACAAAACAGTTCTTCAGAGTCTAAAATGTTCACTGCATGATTAAGTCTATTAAAATAAGTTATGAAAGCAAAAAATACCCAAGCAAAGAGTGCCATTTTCCCCGAATATCAATATGTGAGTGCGATTACAAATGTGAGATTAATTTTATACAACAGTTCAACCAACAAGAAGTGAGTGAGTTAATTTTTAGACTCAATTGTCTTTTTTTTTTTCTATTTTGACAACGAAAATAGTTCCAAACAAAGCCGGTGCATAACATTTGTGTGTCTCAGAGCAACACTGCAGTGTTTTGTTCCTGAATGAATCTGTTTTTGAATGAATCATTTGAGTCAGTGATTCAGTGATTCATAAAGACATTTCTAAATGGATCTGCCGTTCTGACGGAATCGTTTGAGTGAATCACTCATTAACACAGGGACTTGCCGCCACCTACTGGCGGATTTAATGTCATGTTTATTTATTCATGACAGGATTTTTTTCAGTTTGTTGAGGTTTTTACAGACTCAAAGACTCACAAATAACATACTTCTGCAATATTACATGACCAAAACCCTCATTAGATCGCAATCGGAGGTTATTACCAACACTCGATGGTGGTTTAAAGTGAGTTTTGAGTAAAAGCATAGTATAAATCAGGGGTGGCGAACTCCGGTCCTGGAGAGCCGCAGTCCTGCAGAGTTCAGCTCTAACCCTAATAAAAACTCACCTGCCTGAATCTTCCTAGTAACCCTTCAGGCCTTGATTAGCTTGTTCAGGTGTGTTTGATTAGGGTTGAAGCAAAACTCTGGAGGACTGCGGCTCTCCAGGACCGACGTTCGCCACCCCTGGTATAAATATTATAAATGGTCTCATGTGACATGATGCTACAGTGTGAATGAATGGTCACAGATGCGTTTCCTTGATGCCTCACCAGATCACTGATTTAGGCACATAAAGCATGCTGTATGCTTATTGGCTCACTGACGTTGATGAGATTAACCCCTGAGGTATTCGAAATTTGGTACCGAACGACAAGACATTTTTCGATACTCGATGGTATCGAGGCAATTCGGTCTGTGCCTAAAATGTATCGAACTCGATACCGAACCCTACTCGGCAGAATATGGTTTCATTATGATTCTCGAAAAAAAAAAATATATATATCAAGATATCATTTTTTTGTCAATATCCCACACACCTAGTGGCTCAAGTGTATTGGACGGTTGCATCCGGGGCCCAGTGAAAAACATCCTGCACCCTCAAGTCTTTGTGATATTCTGGTCTCTAGATTTGCACCTTTCCTTCAGTCTAAATCTGTGGGGTTGGTTTGGAAATCATAATCCTGACGGTTTTGGAAAGTAATGGCACACCTCAAATGAAGAGAGATGAGTTTCATGCCCAGGTTTACTTGACTTAACCACTAAAACACACACACACACACACACACACACACACAGAGAGAAAGAAATTAAAGCTCTAAGAAATGATCTGCATTAACAACATCATATTGATTTTCATGCGCAAAGAACGTAAACAAACTGAGTCGATCTCTCTCTCTCTCTCACACACTGTTCTCCACAGGGGTCGACTGAAGGCCTGTTGTCTCCACAGCATGATGACTGAATTGCAGAATAATTTGATTGTTCCCGTGGGGCTCAAACACACACACACACACACACACACACACACACACACACAGTGATTCTGGTCCAATCAGCTGAGCTCTGGCCATCACCTTCTCCCGAACCCATCGCAGACACTTCAATCTCGGTCATTTAGACACGCTTGAACCGCTGATCTCAGACCTGTCCTGAGCGTTAGATGATGATGATGTCCTCATTAACTCTCCTCATGTGTCTCGAACCCGTCTGACTCTTTCTTCAGCCGGACTCATCACGAGCGATTCTGCCTGTTATTGTGTTGGATGAGTTGGCTGTTGAGATGTTTGTGCCGATCATCAGATGCTGTAGGAAACTCTCTGATCAGCCCATCAGCACATGATGTGGCACAGAGAGACGGCACGAGCCGACAGGAAGAGGAAGTGGCAAAATGAGTGACGGATTCATTAGATACTTAATTTTCCGTGACATCACATCCTGTTCACTGCCTGATGAAATCTGCTGATGTTGAAATATTGCTGTTGACTTTATTTTAAAGACGCGATTCAGTTGTGATTGAAGGCCTGTATAATATGAATGCAGGTTTTTGTATTTTAAATATTACTTTTCAAAGTTTATATATGCAAGTTTGGATATATGTAAATATATAAGTAAGATTTTTAATGTTTTGAAAGAAGTTTCTTATGCTCATCAAGGCTGCAATTATTTGATCAAAAATATAGAAAATACAGTAAAATTGTGAAATATCATTGCAATTTAAAAGGATGGCTTTATATTTTAATATGCTTTAAAATGTAATGTATTTCTGTGATCAAAGCTGAATTTTCAGCATCATTACTGCAGTCTTCAGTGTCACATGATCCTTCAGAAATCATTCTAATACGCTGATTTATTATGCATATGTAAATATTAGAATATATATTTCTGGGAAATACTGTAGATACAGACATTTCTGGACGAATATAAATATATTTATAAAACATAAAAAATAATATATAATAGTAAAGAGCAAGTATGCTTTAGAAATATATTCTAGATGTTTTAATATCTTTAAAACAAAACAAACCGTTTCCAAAGACGTTTCCAGGACTGAGAATTGTTCTTCAGAATAACTTGCTGCGATGAATCATGCTCAATAACACAGGAATGCGCATTAAATGTGGAAAGACTTTCTACCTGAGAAATTAATCATGGGAAACTCATAACTCAAGTGTTTTCAGGTGCAGTTTGAGCAGCGTGATTGTTCTCTGAGACGTGAAAATCACTTGTTTGACGTCCTGAGTCTCCTCGTCCTGGTGTGATGGATTCAGTGATTTACTGCGGTTTAACACACCTCTCTCTCTCTCTCTCTCTCTCTCTCCGTGTGTGTGTGTGTGTGTGTGTGTGTGTGTGAGAGAGAGAGAGATGGTTTTGCAGAATCTGGATCGTGGCCAGCAGTTTTATTGGGTAGGACAGAGAATGAGCTTGTGTCTGAAAAACACAATGAGGAGAGACGCAGGACATCAGGAGGATCAGAAAATGAAGCTCTTTGTTTGGTTAGTCTGCTTACTAAATGTGAAGTGTTTAATCTCTGCAGCACCAAACACTCCTGCTATCTTCCTTTGGTAGTCAATAAAGAAGTCTTCAGCTTTGCTCGATGGTTGCTAGGGTGTTTTGGTGGGTGCTAGAATGTTTGGGGTGGATTCTGGGGTGTTTCTAAGTGGTTGCTATTAGAGGTGTGCGATATTTATTTTCTATGATAATGTAGTAATTGTTGACTATCACTCACTTTGCAAAAAACAAACAAAACAGTTCTTCAGAGTCTAAAATGTTCACTGCATGATTAAGTCTATTAAAATAAGTTATGAAAGCAAAAAATACCCAAGCAAAGAGTGCCATTTTCCCCGAATATCAATATGTGAGTGCGATTACAAATGTGAGATTAATTTTATACAACAGTTCAACCAACAAGAAGTGAGTGAGTTAATTAATTGTCTTTTTTGTCTTTTTTTTTTTCTATTTTGACAACGAAAATAGTTCCAAACAAAGCCGGTGCATAAGTCTCAGAGCTGATTCATAAAGACATTTCTAAATGGATCTGCCGTTCTGACGGAATCGTTTGAGTGAATCACTCATTAACACAGGGACTTGCCGCCACCTACTGGCGGATTTAATGTCATGTTTATTTATTCATGACAGGATTTTTTTCAGTTTGTTGAGGTTTTTACAGACTCAAAGACTCACAAATAACATACTTCTGCAATATTACATGACCAAAACCCTCATTAGATCGCAATCGGAGGTTATTACAAACACTCGATGGTGGTTTAAAGTGAGTTTTGAGTAAAAGCATAGTATAAATCAGGGGTGGCGAACTCCGGTCCTGGAGAGCCGCAGTCCTGCAGAGTTCAGCTCTAACCCTAATAAAAACTCACCTGCCTGAATCTTCCTAGTAACCCTTCAGGCCTTGATTAGCTTGTTCAGGTGTGTTTGATTAGGGTTGAAGCAAAACTCTGGAGGACTGCGGCTCTCCAGGACCGACGTTCGCCACCCCTGGTATAAATATTATAAATGGTCTCATGTGACATGATGCTACAGTGTGAATGAATGGTCACAGATGCGTTTCCTTGATGCCTCACCAGATCACTGATTTAGGCACATAAAGCATGCTGTATGCTTATTGGCTCACTGACGTTGATGAGATTAACCCCTGAGGTATTCGAAATTTGGTACCGAACGACAAGACATTTTTCGATACTCGATGGTATCGAGGCAATTCGGTCTGTGCCTAAAATGTATCGAACTCGATACCGAACCCTACTCGGCAGAATATGGTTTCATTATGATTCTCGAAAAAAAAAAATATATATATCAAGATATCATTTTTTTGTCAATATCCCACACACCTAGTGGCTCAAGTGTATTGGACGGTTGCATCCGGGGCCCAGTGAAAAACATCCTGCACCCTCAAGTCTTTGTGATATTCTGGTCTCTAGATTTGCACCTTTCCTTCAGTCTAAATCTGTGGGGTTGGTTTGGAAATCATAATCCTGACGGTTTTGGAAAGTAATGGCACACCTCAAATGAAGAGAGATGAGTTTCATGCCCAGGTTTACTTGACTTAACCACTAAAACACACACACACACACACACACACACACACAGAGAGAAAGAAATTAAAGCTCTAAGAAATGATCTGCATTAACAACATCATATTGATTTTCATGCGCAAAGAACGTAAACAAACTGAGTCGATCTCTCTCTCTCTCTCACACACTGTTCTCCACAGGGGTCGACTGAAGGCCTGTTGTCTCCACAGCATGATGACTGAATTGCAGAATAATTTGATTGTTCCCGTGGGGCTCAAACACACACACACACACACACACACACACACACACACAGTGATTCTGGTCCAATCAGCTGAGCTCTGGCCATCACCTTCTCCCGAACCCATCGCAGACACTTCAATCTCGGTCATTTAGACACGCTTGAACCGCTGATCTCAGACCTGTCCTGAGCGTTAGATGATGATGATGTCCTCATTAACTCTCCTCATGTGTCTCGAACCCGTCTGACTCTTTCTTCAGCCGGACTCATCACGAGCGATTCTGCCTGTTATTGTGTTGGATGAGTTGGCTGTTGAGATGTTTGTGCCGATCATCAGATGCTGTAGGAAACTCTCTGATCAGCCCATCAGCACATGATGTGGCACAGAGAGACGGCACGAGCCGACAGGAAGAGGAAGTGGCAAAATGAATGACAGATTCATTAGGTACTTAATCTTCCGTGACATCACATCCTGTTCACTGCCTGATGAAATCGACTGATGTTGAAATTTTGCTGTTGACACGATTCAATTGTGATTGAAGGCCTGTATAATGCTAGTGCAGGTTTAAAATAAAGCCCATTATTTTCTGTCCAGTCTACCTGACGTCTCCAGGACAGAGAATTGTTCTTCAGAATAACATGCTGTGATGAATAATGCTTAATAACGCCAGGAATGTGCGTTACTGTCGAAAGACTATAATCCTTGAGAAATGACTCATGGGAAACTCGGCGCTCAGTTGTTTTCAGGTGCAGCTAGAGCAGCGTGATCGATCGCTCTGATGTGAAACTCACTTGTTTGACATCATGTGTCTCCTCGTTCTGCTGTGATGATTCAGTGATGCTGATCTGTGATTGACAGCAGTTTAACACATCTCTCTCTGTGTGTTTGAGGCACCAGCTCAGAGCTAAAGTCCTAATGAGAGGGAGCTGGATCAATTCGCTCTGTATTGAAAAAGAAACTGGATCACACACACACAAAATCAATCACAATAGGTTTGGTTCAGTAACAAAATTAAAGCTCGGTAACTTAGTATTGATCCTAAATCAATACCTTAAAGGGACAGATCACCAAAAAACGAAAATCCTGTCATCATTTACTTATTTTAATATCGTTTCAAACCTGTATGACTTTCTTTTGCGGAGCACAAAAGATATTTTGAAGAACGTCAGGCTCCAAACAACTCCACTGACTTCATTATATGAACATAAAACACTGCGACATTTTCAGAATGTATTATTTTTTTCATTCCACAGTAAAAATAAAGCATATGTAGAAACATTTTCCCTGTTTTTGGTGTATGTATGTGTAATTTAATATTATTTCTGTAATTAGGGAAGTTTTCTGTGCTTGTATCCATTAGTCATGCTTCTTCTTCTTCCTCCGCTGTTGAAGGCTATGGCAGCCCATGGAACAGCTTGCAGGACAGTGATGAAATTGGGCACGCGGGTAGAGGACAGTCTGATCATTAACCACTACAAATTTGGAGTCTCTAACTCAAACTCTCTAGCGCCACCAACAAGCCAAAGTTGCATTTATGTTCATGCTAATAACTTTTGAACCGTAAGGGCATAGAAACAAAATTATTTTCTGAGCCATTTTGAATTTTCTGAAAAAACTACTTTTTCGAACTCGTCCTAGACGGTTCGTCCGGTTTTCACTAAGATCGGCTCCGATCATCTTCAGACCGCTGTCTGATCTTCACAGATTCTCACACAGATCATATGACGTATTTATCAGAATCAGAATCAGAAGAGCTTTATTACCAAGTATGTTTACACACACAAGGAATTTGACTTGACGACAGGAGCTTCCAGTGTAGAAGAAAGTACAAACATAGTGCAGACATACATGATAGTGCAGACATACATAGGAATAACACAGTAGGGATGTAATATAACACTAATATAATAAAAAAAGAAAAATTAGAAAAATGTAATAATGTACTATATACAGAAATAGAAGTATAGGAAAAAATGAATTGTTTAGATAAATGTACAGATATGTTTGTTAGTGTGCAGATATGTTATTTACAAAGTGTGCAGTTTAATATAAATGGACGATGTATAATTATGAAAGATTAATTGTTCAGGCTGAATATAGCCTGTGGGAAAAAA
>NW_015542395.1:432643-433485 GCF_001515605.1 Sinocyclocheilus anshuiensis | reverse complement strand
TGTCCGAAAGCCACGCGCGCGGAGCTTCACCAGGGCGCCGGCGCGTTTCCCTCTTCTGCGTCTGAACGCGCGTTTGAACAACACAGCTGTACCTCCGACTAGAATGTCCAACAAAACGTCCGAATAATCAAAAACCTAAAAAATATTGTCTGGGATGTGCTGCTTAATGTTAAGGAGTTCGTCTCTGGTAAAACTTATAGAAGAAGAATGACAAAACACAGAACAAACAAACAAAAACAATAGAAGAATCGCGGAGCTCAGCGTCCTGGCTGCCATTTGCGGCGCCATGCTGGTATTATGCATTTATACAATAGCTATTGTTCTAATTTAAGTCTCTCATGCTCGGCATGCTGTGTATAATCTGAGATGATCTCTGTTACACAATGGGAGATTTTTTTTTGTAGTAATTAGTTGATTTATTCAATTCTGTATCAATGCATTGAGTATTTTTGTTGTCAGACTGTGGTGCATTGATGCATTTTTGCCTAAACGTTACCTTTGTTTTGATTCTTCAGGACAGAACAGACACCGTCTGGAGCAGCTGAATGAGTCCATGCTAATCACATCTGCTCTCATTTCTAACAGCCAATAGTCTTAGACGACTCCAATGCTGATATGATGCAATAAAGGTTTGTCTGAGTGTTGGATGTAGGTGTGTGATTAGAGGAGAGAAACTGTCATTAGCTCAGCATAAAAACCAAAGTCAATGGAAAGTCCCAGCGTGTGTGTGTGTTTAGCATCGGTGGTGTGTTCTAGTCCCGCAGTTTCTCTGTGTCTGTGCTAGTGTGTGACCTGCATACTAATCATACTCTCTCACACACACACACACACACACACAAACA